>NC_041065.1:32529695-32734695 GCF_900634775.1 Gouania willdenowi
AAAGTGCTGTTAGGGCTGGGCGTTATACCGGCATTTTTGTTATGATATGAATTTTTAATATATCGTCATACCGATGTATTTGATTATACCACTTTTGGAACGCTACGCTGCGGCGCGTTTCAGACCGGACTCTTTTCAAAGTTGCACTTCTAAATATGAAGGTAAACAGTAGCGCTCTGGTGTTAGTTATGGTGTAAATCATACATAAATGGATCAGAAAGACACAATTAAAAGCTCTGAAGCAGCATGTGAGCACGTGTCT
Organism: Gouania willdenowi; assembly: GCF_900634775.1. NCBI lineage: Eukaryota > Metazoa > Chordata > Actinopteri > Blenniiformes > Gobiesocidae > Gouania > Gouania willdenowi. The sequence continues at coordinate 32,529,958 of NC_041065.1, forward strand.
GCGTGCACATGCCTCTGCTACAGGAGAACAACACTCACGAACACGGAGACACGGTTAGCTTAGCATGTCGGCAGTAATACACAAAAAAAGAGAGCAAAGGATCGCAATTTGTAATTCAAACAAAACTCTACCTTATTCACCATAAAAAACCACCACACCACTGAAATGTAGCTTTTAAAGCTAGAAATCAAGCTAATGCTAAAGCTATGCTAGCGCGGCAAAGAGCCATTGGGCTGCTGTTGCAAACTTGTATTACTACTAGTGTGGAATTATTCTACATTATTGCTGCTGGCTTGTGTTTTAGTTTCTTTGTTCCGCGCACCGACTACCAAGTCAAATTCCATGTGCTGTTTTTTTAAACTGTACTCGGCAAAATAAACCTGATTCTGATTTTCAACCAGTAGAAAATGCTGTGAACACATGATTATGCATGAAAAAGAAATACCGTCATATACCGTAAAACTGTTAGAATTTAGACATTTTTGGTCATACCGCCCAGCCCTATGTCCTGTTATTATTAGTCACACCAGAGGAAAAAATTACAATATATATATATTAAATATATATATTAAATTATATTTGATATCACTTTGACTTTGTTAAATTTGAGGTTCAACTGTTTTTTAGCAGCTAATAGCTAATAACTAGCAGCTAGCAGCTAATGCTGCCTCGATCCACAGTAACTAAGCTAATGATAGTACTAATATAATATGTATGTATATATTTAATGTGTTCCTCTTTATGTTCAGCTCATTGTTTGATTGATTGATTTGCGACAGAAGACGTGGGACACACTGAGAAAAAGCTTTCAGTCAAAGTTAGCTTTATTCTTTCTTTCTTTTTTTCTGTCTTTCTTTCCTTGAATATGAAACATTTCCAGTGATGTATTTCATTGGAAGAAGAAGAAGAAGAAGAAGAAGAAGAAGAAGAAGACATTGAATTATTATTATCTTCATTTATTTCTATTAGGTGAAAAATGTCTATGAAACAGATCAAACACACATTTATGGACAATGTCACACATTTACAGCATATTTTTCACTATAAAACAGGTGGGCTAATGTTAGCTTTAGCATGTGTAGCTAATGGCTGGACGTCCAATCTCAGTGTGTGTTTGTTTCAGTGTATTTCTGCTGTGTATGATATTAATTTAATAACAATATTAACTGTATTAGACATGTTTGGAATGATTTCAGGAAGTTTATGGTCTTTAATGACGTCTGATTGGGGTCGTCTCATGACTTTTGAGTAAATTCTGTGTATTTTTCAGTGGTTTAGTTGTTTAGTGCATTTCCTCTGGGCTTTAGAAGCCCTGGGAGGATGAAGTGAATCAGTCCGTGGTGACTTCACTTTGCTTTTAACAACATTATCACAGCCTAACGCCGCCGTTTTTATAATTTAGTGTGGTGACGCAACGCAGTGAGCTGTCTGAGCCCTCTACACACACACACACACACACACACACACACACACGGTTACACTTCCTTCACCTGCATCACACATCATCATCATTATCATCATCATCCTCTGCAGCTGAAGAAACAAAGAAGAAGAGTGCGAGGGTTTTTTCTCCCCTCAGGCTCAGATTCTCCTTCAATCTCAAACATATCAAGTGTTCAAACATTTAATCTTTCATTAAGACTAGAATTCATCACACGTTACTACTTTATGAGCCTCAACATTTCATAAAATCACATTAATTTGTACGTAATGAGAAAGAAAGCTGATCTCTTTCCTTCATTTGTTTAATTAGAATAAACACATGGAAAACAATCATCACTGGTATTTAAATGACTTTAATGACACAATCCTCCTCTTTTATGTATTTTTGTTGATGAACATTTTTTGTTTTGTATAATTTTGTCTCTCTCTCTCATTTAATACATATTCTTTTCTCATTTAATCTGTTTTTGGAGTTATTCTGTGTATTTTTGTTCTCATTTTCACTCAATGTACTATATGTGTTTTGGAAGTCACTGTATGTTTTTTGTTGCTGTTTTGTGTATTCTTCTCCCATTTCATGTATCTTTGAAGTTATTTTGTGTATTTTGGGTGTCCTTTTTTTTAGAATTTTTTTTCACATTTCATGTGTTTTTGGGAACATTTAATGTATTTTTCTATAAAATAATGTTTTTTGTAGCCCCCAGTCTGCCAGTTGCCCATGTCTGGTGTAGAGAAAGTTACAACAGTGACAGATTTATTTATTTAGATGAATACTTCTTAGAGATGATGATGTTAGTCTTTGATTTGCTTTTGATTTCTGCAGCTTTAACCAATCAGAGTTGTTTGTCTTATCTTCACACAGTGTTTATTCATGGAACCAAAAGAGCCACTAATGCATCAGTCACACTAAAACTAACTGTGTTTTACATTTAATAGTTAGTGGGAATGTTAGAGGATAACATTTTCCTTTTCAAAATTTCCCAAATTCCATCTCAGGCTCTACTCTATACACTACGGAAGCAGATTAAAGACAAATTTAGATGGAGAAAATACATTTGGGCAAATCAAGAATAAAGTAGAAATTTCGAGAATAACATGAATTCCTGTGGGTTTTTTTCATCCAAAGGTTTCTATTGAGATTCAACACAACTTGTATTTATTTCCTTTGTTGCTCTACATTAAAAGTGTCTGTGTTTCCTCATGAGGAATGAGCCCAATAAGAACGACAAGAAGGTCAAATGGGAATGCTAATGCTAATGAATGTGTTAGTGTGTTATTATTATTATTATTATTGTGTGTAATAAATATTACACTCACTAAAGTTGTGTTTTTGTTGTCCTGTAGGAGCTGAACTGAGTCTGTCATGGTTTCATTGTCTCCTGCTGTCGTTTAATGTAAGTCTGAGCTGTGACATCACACATTCTACACTCATGTGTATATATGCAGTATGTACATATACTACATATATGTATACATATATGATGGGATTTTATAAAAGGCGACAGTGAAGAGAGATGTGCATTGATCTGGGAGTTCCTACGGAAACCTGAAGACATTCTGCTATATTTTCTATTCAACTTTTTCACTTATTCTTCATTTTCATTTTCCATCCACTTCATCACAAAGTAAAGCTGATGGTCCTTTGATGTTTGCCACCAGCCAATCAGAAGCCAGCAGAGGGAAATGCTTGTCTTTGATGTTTGTCATCATCAGTTACATAGTTATTTAGTTACTTATTTATAATTTACAGGTACGTAGTTACATAGTTACATTGTTAGGTAGTACAAGCTTACATAGTTACATAGATAGTTACGTAGATAGTTATGTTGATAGTTATGTTGATAGTTACGTAGTTACGTAGATAGTTACGAAGTTACATTGATAGTTACGTAGTTACATAGGTAGTTACGTTGATCGTTAGGTAGTTACGTAGATAGTTACGTAGATAGTTATGTAGTTACGTCGATAGTTATGTAGTTACGCAGTTACAAAGATAGTTGCGCAGTTACGTAGATAGTTACGTAGTTACGTAGATAGTTACGTCGATAGTTATGTAGTTACGTCGATAGTTATGTAGTTACGTCGATAGTTATGTAGTTACGCAGTTACAAAGATAGTTACGTAGTTACGTAAATAGTTACGTAGTTACGTAAATAGTTACGTAGTTACGTAGATAATTATGTAGTTGAATAGTTACAATTACTTGGTTACGTAGTTACATATTTACAGTTTACTTTGTTATGCAGTTAGTTACACAGTTACAGTTACGTGGATACAGTTCCATGGATACAGTTACTTGGTTACAGTAGTCTGGTTAGTAGAGTGAAATGCTGGCTCCTGATTAGTAGACGACGTCAGGGTCTTTTTTTTCAGCATCCAAATAGAAATGTGTTTCAGCGATGAATCCTCACTTGTATTTTCTTCACAAAATGCTAAATATTCTAGTTCTTGTTGATTTCACGAGGGAAATGTTCGTGGTGTAACTGAATACAGTGAGTGTGTGGGCAGAGCTACATCTTGTAACATGTGATTCTATGATAGATGATGGTATATATATATATATATGTGTGTGTGTGTGTGTATTTTATCTCCGCCTCTGAAGGGTTTGATGGAGAACCGGTCGAATGTCAGCAGGAACTATTGTGATAACTGGAGGAATTCTGGCTGCAGTGATTCTACTGGTGATCGTAGCCGTACTCTGTTACTGCAGATTACAGGTACTCCTGCAGAGTTTACTGTTTGAAGAGGAAATCCTGTGCAACGTTAACTTTTTATGATGCACTGCAGATCATTAGCATCCCCCTGAGCTTTAAAACAGTCATAAAAACACTTTCATTAGCTTCAAGTCTAAAGAATCTACAGCATTTAACTCTGCAGCTGCTTGGTTTTCCTTCTGTTTCAGCTCAATGCAGCAAAAATACAAACGTGCACATCGCTCACTCAGCATTAAATGCACCGTAATGCTCAGTTATAGAATACCTCAGTCCATCCAAAACTAAACAATATCTGCAGGGCTCACATGTTTCCCATGTTTAGATTACTAGATCACACGAGTCAATTCAATTTGTTGAAATAATTCTCAATTTTTCCAAAATCCTGCAATTTTCATTAATTTATTCCACAAAATTCCCCCAAATTAAATAAAAACTGGAAATTGATTCTGCAGGGACTGAAATCTCTCACTTAGTGCTTGGATAATGTCAGTGCTTTACGTATTTAATCATTTCAATGTGAAAGTGTAAATAAGGGTTAATTCATGTTGAAATGCTTCCACTTCACATCAAACTGCTCCATATTCCACTCCTGAATTAATGCAATATATGCTGATAACATATTTCTTTTTACAGTTGATTTTAATCTATTTTACTTACATCGAGATCTTTTCTTTTGGCAGAATATTTTGCTTATTTTTTTATATTCCCACTTCAACTAAAATAAGATCAGATATTTACCAACAGGGAAATCACAAGTACAAGTTTTATTTTGGCTCTCTTGTCAGAAACAAAGCACTGCCCTCTAACGTGCTCTTACTTTGAAAAATGGCAACTTCTGGTCACACCATGTCAAAAAACTGATTTTTAAGTTTACTTTATCCCAACCTTCTTTGGGTCGTGACCCTATTCTGATAGCACAAATGTCAGCGACCCCAGAGAATTAGTCTTTGATCATGTTAATTAAAGTGTGTCATGAAGTTCAGAGTAGCCATGATTAGCACCCCCTCAGATATTTTTATACTGCTATACTACTCCAGTCATTTCATATTTGTGTGTGATGTAGGAATGTAACGATTAGTCGTAAGGCATTTAAAAATCGATTCATAGGTATTACGGTTCACATCAATATGTAGAAAATTGAATCGCAGTACAGCAGAGGGCGCTATATATTTATTACTCTCTTGTTTAACAGTGTAGACTGTGGGCGGAATCTGCTACTACTTTCTTTCTGGCCGCCTTCTACTCTTAAACATGTTCATAAATGATTCCTTACCCCTTTAGCACTGAAAAAATATCTGTAATATTACGTGAATATCTGTAAAAGTCATGTTTTTCTATTAGCTCTGTCTGCTAGCATAGCGTCTCGTCTTCACTGCTAGAATAACTGCATGCCAACTGACCACTGGGTTACCAGCGCCCTCTGCTGGTCCAAACAAATATCTGACGTAAATACAGAGCAATGACTGTTTTGTTTTTTTTAAAGTCCCATTGTTAAGGCACAAAATGCATTTTTAGTTGTGCTTTTAAAAAGAAAAAGAACTATTATGCAGTTTTGCATTGTTTACTATAGAACCAGAATTTAAATTAATAGGCTTCTTCTTCATTTGTATTATTCCTTTATTTGTTTTATTCAAGATTTATTTTTAGTTAGATTGCATTGTTTTGAATAGTTTTTCAAAGGATTCTTTTGACAATGAAAAAAAAAGGAAAATAATACAGTATTTTTCAGTCATCATTTGTCTACAGTCCCATTTTGTAAAATAAATCGTGAGAGAATTGTTTCGTGAACCCAGTATCGTGAATCGAATCGTATCGGGAGTTGAGAGAATCGTTACATCCCTAGTGTGATGTGTATTTGAAAAATAATAATAAATCCCAAAAACTTTAAAATGGAATTTTAATCTGTTTTAAACTTTTTATCAACCTTTTACTCACGGACAAAAAAAAGTGCAACGCATAAGTCACATTACTGATGAACTGATGAATTGAAATGTTATTAATACATAAATAAAAAAAGAATAAAAATAATGTGTCTTACCAAAAGTACATACGATATGTGATTAAAGGAACCAGAGGTGGTGTATTGAATCTACTGGTGCTCCTCGTTTCTTGTGATCAACTTCCGTGTGTGTTGATGGCTGCTGTTAGTGGTAGCAGTATTTTAACGTGCAAAATAAACATTTTTACTGCCATCAAAAAAGATGACACAGTTCTAACATCTATTGTTATTGTTCCTCATAGTCCGTCAGTCACCAGTTTATCTGGATACTATTTGGACCATAACACCGTAAAACAAAACATAAACGTGAGCAGCTTTTTACGAGCTAAAACATCCACAGACTGAATGAAAACATGAGCAGGACCAGAAAACTGCTGACATAAATCCTAAACTGTCTTATTGTGTGAGGAGACCTGGTCCAGGACCATTCTCCTGTTACTTAGAGGATAAATCAATGGTGTTCACAGCAGCTTTAAGCTTCCATCATCTCTGCTCTGTCCTTCTTTTCCCTCCTCTAGTACTACTGCTGTAAGAGGACTGAGTCAGAGGTGGGCTCAGTGGGCGGAGCCGACCCGCTCTCTCACTCCCCCTGTAACGCCTGCGACGCCCTCGCCATGGACGGCACGGCCATTAGCCCCGCCTCCCTCGACCAGCTGGACTCTGGCTCTCAGAACAACTCCTGCCCGTCGTGTTCTCCGTTCCTCGTACGTTCTGGACTCTCAGACGAGCTCAGTAACGGCGGCGAACGCCTGGGGTTCCACACATACTACGAGAACCCCTCCTTCTCCCTAAGCTCCGCCTCCCTGAGCTACCACAAGCCCAGTGAGGGGTTCGCCCCCCCACAACGCGCCTACAGTACTGATGTTTAACACACACACACACACACACACACACACACACACACACACACACACACACACACACACACACACACACACACACACACACAGCTAACAGGTTATTTGTATTTTATTTATTTCGGAAGAAAATTAGTAAAAATGTGATGATTTGAAGTCCAAAATTAAGAAAACGTAAAAAATAAAAAAAATACATTTATGAAAGTGTAAAGTAAAAATTATTTAATATAAAATATAATATATAATTATTTAATATAACATAATGTCATATAAAATCTTATATATCATTATTTAATATATAATATAATATACAATCATTTTATATAAAATTATTTAATAATTATTTATTTTACATTTAATCAAAAATCCTAAAAGTGCGTCTGAGGAACATAAAGTCGACAGCAGTTTTGTCTTAAAAAAACTTAAAAAAACAATTCTAACAAACAAAATAAATCACAGCTTATAAACTGCTCTGAACAGCCTGTAATGTTTGATATTTTATCTTAAACTTGTGATTTCACTTTTGTCAAAGCACAAATATTTAGCTTTTAATGAATTTAAGTTGATTAATCAAGATTAAGAATTTTTACCAGTGATAAACTTGATAAAAGTAAAGACTTAAAATTAAATCTGTACAGTAAAAGCTTTTTGTTTTAAATTAAAGGTTGTTCGTTAAATTAGCATTTAGCATTAGTTTAATCAGTGAGGGAGATGTGAACACACAAAAGTAGAAGTGACAATTTATTGTAAATATTTTTATTTTCTTTGAAAAACTTTACCTTTCTTTGCGGACCAGTACCAAATGGTCCACGACCCAATGTTTGGGGACCACTGGTTGGTGCATTACTGCATCACATTTATTAAGGTGAACTAGTTCATTGTAGGGAGCATAGATCTATGTCGTCTATTTCTAGACACAGTGCCATGTTGTGTTTTTTACTGCGGACCAAAGCATGAGTTTAGTAAAGGACCATAGTATTGACACCCCTGGAATTTTTCCAGAAAATACACCAATTCTCCCAGAAATTGTTGCAATTCCAAATGTTTTTGGTTATACATGTGTTTATTTCCTTTATGTGCATTGAAAAAAGAAGAAAAAAAAAACCAAAATATACATAATTTTACACAAAATGTAAAAAATAGACCGGATGAAATTGTTAGAATCATTTTGTTTCAAGCATGTGATGCTCGTTTAAAGTCACCTGTAGCAGTAACACGTGCTGGAAATATAGAAATGTGATGAAGTGTCAGAAATGGGAGTAATGTAAAAAGAGCAAAAATATGGCAAGAAAAAGTGATGAAAATAAGTTAAAATATGGTGAGTTTGGTGTAGTTGCAGAAAAATGGTAAAAAAAATAAGCAAAACTTGGCCCAAATTGTTAAAAAAAAATATTCTTAGTTTCTTGAAGGAATCTGTTGACCCCCTCCCAGTGTCTTGCGACCCCAAATGGGGTCCTGACGCCAAGGTTGAGAACCCCTGCCTTAGAAGAATCCACTGCTGACACTGAGACATAAAAAATCCAGACTGTACGTGGGTACGCTTCAGTCCTTCTGGGACGATGGTTTGTGGACAGATGAGACTAAGATGGATTTTTTTATTTTTTGGTTTTCCACAGTTTTACGTTTGTACGTCAGGAAGTTTAACAGCAGTAAAAAATCAAAAACATGGAAAGACGAGAACACGGAAAAGTGTAAAGTGATGCAGGAATATTTAAACCCTAAAACAGAGTTTATGAGCTCTAGAAACAGATAATGGGAGGCCCTGAATGCTGGATATGACTCTTAACGTTGTTAGCATCACATGTAGCATGGCTCACTGGCTCAGGCTAGCTTAGCATTTAGCATTAAATTCTGCTCTTCCATCTTTAGTTTGTCTTCCTTGTGTCTGAGGACATTCCAGTGGAGTTAGAAAAGACGTAACATGATCTGATCACTTCCACACATTCCTCTTTGTGAACACTGGATTTATTTTCACTTCCTGGTTTTACCTGCAGGGGGCGTGACCAGTGGCCCATACATGAGGGCTACGTATTTTTCTACTAAAAACTGACGGAGGCCACGTTAGTGCATGTTGTGATCATTTGAAGAAGAAAAGTGTTCCTCCTCCAGTGATTTGTGTTTAATCGTCCTCTGGTTTCAAACACGTGGTTCGCAGGACAGAAACATGTCCGAGTTTTCAGTTTTGTATCTACACTGAACAAAAATATAAACGCAACACCTTTGTTTTTGCGCTCATTTTTCATGAACTGAACCCAAAGTTCTAAAACATTTTCTATTTACATAGAATATCTATTTCTCACAAATATTGTTGACAAATGTGTGTAAATGTGTGTTAATGAGCAGAGATAATCCATCCCACCTCACAGGTGTGGCATATCAAGATTCTGATTAGACAGCATGATTATTGCACAGGTGTGCCTCAGGGTGGCCACAATAAAAGGCCACTCTAAAAATGTTCAGTTTAATCACACAGCACAATGTCACAGATGTCATTTGTTCTGAGGGAACGTGTAATTGTTATGCTGACTGCAGGAATGTCCACCATCTCTCTACCATAAACCGTCTCCAAAGGCGTTTCAGAGAATTTAGCAGTACATCCAACTGGCCTCACAACCTCACCAGCCCAGGACCTCCACATCCAGCATGTTCACCTCCATGATGGTCTGAGACCAGCCACCAGGACAGCTGCTGCAATAATCACTTTGCATAACCAAAGAATTTATGCACAAACAGTCAGAAAGCGTTTCAGGGAAGTTCATCTGTAAACTCATCGTCCTAATCGGGGTCTCCATCTGCAGTTTGTCGTCCTAAACGACTGGAGTGGACAAATGCTCACATTTGATAGCGTCTGACATGTTGGAGAGGTGTTCTCTTCACGGATGAATCCCAGTTTTCACTGTTTGCTGGTGTCAACGTTGTGGATGAAGTGGTCCATGGTGGCGGTGAGGTTATGGTATGTTATGGACACAGGTGCATTTTATTGATGGCATTTTGAATGCACAGAGATACAGTGACGAGATCCTGAGGTCCATTGTTGTGCCATTCATCACCTCATGTTGCAGCGTGATAATGCACAGCCTCATGTTGCAGCGTGATAATGCACAGCCTCATGTTGCAGCGTGATAATGCACAGCCTCATGTTGCAGCATGATAATGCACAGCCTCATGTTGCAGCGTGATAATGCACAGCCTCATGTTGCAGCGTGATAATGCACAGCCTCATGTTGCAGCGTGATAATGCACAGGCTCATGTTGCAGCGTGATAATGCACAGCCTCATGTTGCAGCGTGATAATGCACAGCCTCATGTTGCAGCGTGATAATGCACAGGCTCATGTTGCAGCGTGATAATGCACAGCCTCATGTTGCAGCGTGATAATGCACAGCCTCATGTTGCAAGGATCCAAACACAATTTGTGGAAGGAAGCTGAAAACATCCCAGTTGTTGAATAACCAGCACGTGTCACCCATTGAGCATGTATGGGATTCTCTGGAACAGCGTATACGACAGTGTCTTCCACTTCCTGCTAATATCCAGCGACTTCACACAACCATTGAAGAGGAATGGACCGATTTTCCACAGGCCACACATTCTGATCACCTCTATTCTATCTTGTGTGAGGTGGGATGGATTATCTCTGCTCTTTAACACACATTTACACACATTTGTGAACAATATTTGAGATAAATAGATGTATATATAAAATGTTTTAGATCTTTGAGTTCAGCTCATGAAAAATGGTAGCAAAAACGAAAGTGTTGCATTTATGTTTTTTGTTCAGTATAAATGATCATTATCTATGTACAGTAGAGTGAATATTTACACCGTGTTTTATGCCTGCTAAATCTATGAATATTTTTAAAGCAAAACGCACAGATTGTGGATGTTTACATGATTTGTTTTGTGCACATCTTAGTGTTTTTATGGCTGATCTTTGTAACCTGATTAACAGTGTGAGGAATGTTTGGAAATTAAAAATGTATCATTAAAGGTGTGTAAAAATATATATTAATTAAAGTGTCTTTGAAAAATATTTGAAACATGATTTTGTGTGTTTTTTAGTGTATTTTAATTGTATTTTTATATTCACATTGTGTTTGTGCTTTTGGATTAATTTTGTGATTTTTTTTTTTCTTTCTTGTGTTTTTGGTGGAATTTTTAATTTTTTTTCTCTCATTTTTGTAAGTAATTTGGTGTATTTTAGTTGTCTATTTTTATATTTTATGTTTGTGTTTTTGAATTAATTTTGTGATTTTTTATTTTTTTTTTTTGGTGTATTTTTGTTGGAATTTTGTGTCTATAAAGAGTTTGTGTGTTTTTTCTCCCAATTTCCAAAAAAAATTCCCATGAAAAGTTTATTTTTTTATATATTCCCCCAAATTAGTGAGCTTAACCAAATACTAGTTATAAATAATGTGACCTCAAATACATGTTGGACACAAAGCTAATGTCAAACATCTGTAGTTTATAGTGAAAATGGTGCCGTGTCTAAATGGGGCCCATCTCACTCTTATTCTAACATCACACATTTCTGTGTGACTTTTGGGTAAAAATATGTCCTGGACTGATACTTTTTAACATTGTTTTCAGTAAAAATGTGACCCACTGAAATATTAAGTGTGTGTTGCCAAATAAAGCAGAAAAATTCTAGAATTCTAGTGATTTTCAGCACTTTATCTTTTCCTTTCCACTCCGTTACCATCAAACGTATCCATGGAAACCCCAGAACAACTTCTTGATGTCAGTTTTTAAAGGTCAATGAAGGACAGAAACACCTTCATCATTCAAGCCCTTGTTAAACAAACATTAGCTGCTATGCTACTCATATAGCACAGCTAACATGGAACATTAAGCTAGCTACTACTACCTTTACGTTCCATCATTTTATAACATCACTAATGAACATTTCACCTCTATAGCCTTAGCGTTAGCTATTCTTTCACTGTAGGTTTCAGGTTCCCTCAGATTCTTTCAAGTGTATGTTTAATTTTTCTCGACATGATGTAAGAAAACGATCCCTCATGTTTCACACATTGTTCCTCCTTTTGGACGCTAACGTCTACTTTCTGTCTGATTTCTGACTCACTTCAACAGGAAGTAGAAACCATGGGAAATGTTGAAGAAAACCCACAAAAACTTCCCAAAAGTCACAAAAGTGAAAGAGAAGATTAAAGCTGAGAGATGATGAGTGATCACCATCATGTGATCAGAGTCGGACATCCAGGAGGTTAAGTCTGGACCTGATGGACCTGCTGGTCGGCTTTGCCTTTAGAACACAATGAGACTGAGGTGTGTGTGTGTGTGTGTGTGTGTGTGTGACACCCTGAGGTGAAGTGTCACATGCAGCACAGTGAGAAACACTCAAAACGTTTCAAAGAAAGCTCAAATCAGGATTGTTTACAGAAAGGGATCGAATATGAGAAAACTGTACAACACACACACACACACACGCACACACACACACACACACACACACACACACACACACACACACACACACACACACGCACACAGACAGTGTATCAGTCCAAAGAGTTAATCTGTGGAGAAATGCTAATGTAATGTGTAAAAAATACTCCAAACTCGCTAAATAACACTAAAAATACATACATTTGGCCCCCAGGCTTTGAGTTTGACACATATGCTTTATTGTATTTGTTTGAATAAATAAATAAATTTCCAAAGCTGGCTGTAACAGTGTGTGTGTGTGTGTGTGTGTGTGTGTGGGTCTGTGGGTGTGTTTAAAGCTCACACACACATCTCATATACAGCCTGTTGAACCTGTTGCTACCTGACACACTCACACACACACACACACACACTCGCTGTCTCAGAGTGAAGCAGCATGTTCCTCATTCTTCAAACTCTGCCATTTTTTAAACTCAGACGTTGTGCAGCGAGCGCTCGAGAAAGAGGAGCTGATCATATATCATCTTCATCTTCATCTTCATCATCAGCTGGTGCAGAAGGACAGGAGTCACAGGATGATGCAGGAAGTGTGTGTGATGGAGGAGCAGATGAGTGAGGAGGAGATCCTGGCCTGTTTGGTGAAAGAAGATGAAGCTGATCCGAAGCTCAGATCTTCTAATGTAAGATGATAATAATAATGTTTAGATGATGATGTTTGAAAGATAAATTCCTTCATCACGTGTAGGACTGAGATCAGTCTGTTGTCATCAGGTTCCTGCAGCTAAAAAGGCCAAAGCGAAGGAAACTAAACCTAAAGAAGGATCTGATCAGGACGTCTACATGGTGAGAAAATAACTCTTCTTTATTAAAGCTTCACTTTGTTCATCTGATGGTTTAAAGCAGAATAGGCAACTGGTGCCCCCCAAAGTAAATGTACAAATACACAAAACAAGAGCAAGAATACAAAGAATTACAACATTGCAGGAAAATTAAGTAAAAGACAAGAGAAAAACACAGAAAATACTCCAAAAACACACAAAACTACAACAAAAATGAACAAAACGACAACAGTGTTACACAAAATGACGACAAAAGTACACAAAAAGACAAGAAAAACAACTCCGTAAACCCACAGTGCTGACAAACTAGCAAAACTACAACAGAAATACACAATATGACTCCAAAAAACAACAAACACAGAATGAGAGAAAAAAACACACAAAATTACTATAAAAACACTTTGTTCTTCTTGTATTAATGCTCAGTTTGGTCATTATTCTAACGCTGACGTGAATGTTGATCATGTGACCCTCAGATCAAACAAACACATTTTTGTGGCCCCTCTGTGATAAAAGCTTTTAAGTGTTTGTGTTTGTTCTCAGATGGAGAACCGACGGCTTCTGGAGGTCATCGTTCGTCTGGAGCAGGAGAACGACAACCTGGCCCAGAGACTGATCAGTGGGAAAGTGGACCTGAGGAAGGACCTGGACATGGTACCATACCAGCAACATCTATTCATACCATCAACATGGACCATCAAAAAAATACACAAAAAATGACAACAGAAATACACAAAAATGACTCTGAAGACACAAAATGATGACAAAAATACACAAAAATGATTCCAAAGACACAAAATGACATAAAAAACACACACATACTAAAATGACTCCAAACATACGATCTAACAACAAAAAACAAAATGACCTAAAATATACAAAAGAACAGCAAAAAACTCATAAAATAACAACATAAATACACAAAATTAGTCCAAACGCTTAAAAAAACAAGAAAAATACACAGAAATTACTCCAAAGACACAAAATAAAAACAAACACACAATGACTCCAAACTCACAAAATAGGAACAAAAACACACACACACACACACACACACACACACACACACACACACTGTTGTTTCCTGTGTTAATGCTCTGATTGGTCAGAGCATGTTGATCTCCTGCTAATGGTGTGTGTGTGTGTGTGTGCGTGCGCAGGTGAAGAAGCGTGTTGATGGTCTGGTCCAGGACCTGGTTCAGACCCGACACCAGCTGCAGATCTCAGAGCAACAGAAACTAGGACAACAGGAGGAGTGTGACATGGTGAGATGATGGATCTCATTCTATCAGATCTGCATCACGTCTCCATGACAACGTTTGTTTGTTTGTTTAAGGTTAAAGAAACGTTCTGGAATGAGATGAAGAAGAAGGAGTTGCAGATCAAACGCTCCACAGCCATCATAGCAGACTACAAACAGGTGTGTGTGTGTGTGTGTGTGTGTGTGTGTGTGTGTGTGTGTGTGTGTGTGTGTATGTGACAGTACTAATGAGGCTCCACCCCTTAGGTCTGCTGTCAGCTGACAGAGCGTATGGAGAAGGAGCAAGACACACACACACAACAGATGGCTTTAATCAAGGTGAGAACATCATCATCATCACTGCAGACAGGAGCAGCTTTAATACCAGGGGGTGGGGCCACGCACCTCTGATATGAGGGTCACATGATCAATATTCATGTCAGCATTAGAATAATGACCAATCAGAGCATTAACACAGGAAACTACAAGAAGACATAGTCATCAACATCCCCCACCAGATTAGTTCTCATTAGAACTCAACCTTTTCCTAAATCTAAGAAAATATGATCACATCAGAATATACAATTACTAACTATCTTAAACGGTTTCTATGAAAAGCTGTCCCCTTTGAAGATACCTCGAACAGAGTAAAAACTAGTTCTGATGAACCGGGTCAAATAGCATGTACCACGTTCCCGAGGATTCAGTGAAATGACTCGGTTCCACTGAGTAAAACAAATGAAATTGTTTGCCTTAAAATTGTAATTTACGCTGAATTTCCTTTGAAACGATATATCACACGACTACGTTCCGATAAATTTAGAAATGTATCGGAACGTACCCACCGTATTTTAAATCCTATCTGACAGTTTCTGAGAAAAGCTGTCGTCTTTAACTCAGACAGACAGACGCACGGAGCTCAAACCTATATCCTCCTCCCACTTCATGGCGGGGGATAAAAATGGGTGTGTGTTTGTGTCACTGTGTGTGTTTCTATCATTTAGTTTGTTTTTTTTAGTCTTTTGTTATGTTATGAATCTAGATTGGATTAATCTACGTTAGCTATTTCAACTCACCAAACATTCCTGTCAGACCGGCAGCTGTACTACGCACATTGATCACAACACGCTATAATTTAAGCCAAGTGTTTACAGCCTCGCTACGTGCGCGTGCACATGAAAGGGGTGGAGACTGCAGCGTCTGACTAATCAATGAAGAGAACTGGCAGAATGAGCGTCTTTACAATGAATGGAGGAACAGTTTATGATCTTAAATAAATATAATTAATATAAATCCATGATGACATTGAAGAGCAACAGTGTTAGTGCAGCGCACAGCAGGAGGCGGAGCTTTTATACTCTCTCAGATCTGATCACTTCATAACTTGGTACTGACCAGGTTGCTGAAGTTTAAAATGATAAATGATTAAAATCCATAATTCAGACCAAAGACAACACTGTTGTTACAGAAAAGGCAGGAATGATAGAACTGAGACAGGAAGCTGATGACACTTTAAATGTGTAAAAGCGTGAGAATATTTTTGATATTAATCCATTGGATGATGAACGGACAGTGCTCTGCGGTTAAACTTTATTACAGCACACACGTGTTTCTATTCAAGTACCTCTGTCACACACACACAGAGAGCACGTTGTTCATGTTCCTGCTGATAATGTCAGCGCCAGCGTATAATAATGATAATGAATAATGAATGAATGAATGAATGAATGAATGAATGAATGAATGAATGAATGAATAATGAATTAATGAATGATTTCACCTGTCTATGCACACGGATCGACACACATGCTTCATCAGCTGACTGTAAATCACTCCATTGGATATAAATCTATATCTTTCCTAAATGATGTCATCAGTAAATGAAAGGATTAATTTCCTAAACACAGCTGTCAGATCTGCACCAACCAGGATCTTCTAACAATGGGCAGGTTGTTTTCTAAATGATCTGATTGGTCAGGAGGCGGGGTTTTAGGACTCGCTAACGTCCAAACCAAAGAAAAACCTGCTCACGACCAGGTTAGCCGGTCAGCATTAGTTGCCATAGTGATTAAGCTCCAGCGTGATTTGTAGTCCAGCACACACTGATTAAATCCCGGAAGTTAGCGCGATAAGAGCTAATCTAGATTCGTAGCTTACCCCCTTTGTGTGTTTCTTTTGTTGTTTTGTGTGGAGTTTTTTGAGTAATTTTGTAAATCTTTCTCTAATTTTGTAGTTTTTTGTTGTTTTCAGTCATTTTGTGTGTTTTTGTTGTTGTCTATTGTGTGTTTTTTTTGTCTAATTTTCTCTAATCATCTCCAAACATCTGATCAAAGATCATCTGTATCTGCTGCAGCTTTATCGTCCCTTTGTTTCCTTTTCAGAGTAAAGTGAGATCGTGTCCCCACTGTCGTCACGTTGTTCCATTAGACCAGACGTCCACTGATGATCAAATCCCTGAAACCACAGCAAACCTCGAGATTAGAGAGAAGATCTCAGACCAAAGGGAGAACCAGGAGAATGAGGTTCTCAAAGCTCTGCTTCAGAAGCTGGAACAAGACCTGGTTCAGACCAAACTACAGATGGTGGAGGCTCAGTGTAGGATCCAGGTAAGCTGGTCCAGACCAGGTTAAGGGTGAGGAACAGAACCAAGCTGGTTGAGGTCCAGTGTGAAATATCCACAGTCATGATTTGAGGTGCAATGTTCTGGTCTGGTCCTCATCCTTCTTCCTCAAAACCCTTGGACCTTAATTCCAGAATGAAAGACACACTGAAAAGAGAAAAGAGGACCACTGGCCAACAGTCCAGGTCTTCTTCTCCTCTTTTTTTCTGCAAAAACTGAGAAGTAAATGGTGATTTCTTCACAGTATTCTAATTTTTTGAATTCCTGTTTTTGTGGGTTTTATGAGCTGGAATCCCAAATTATGTCAAAATAAACAAATAAATACTTGAAACTGTTTAAATTGTGGGCCTTGAATCTATGAAAGTTTAGCTTTTTGAATAGAAGTATGGAAATTAAACAATTAATAGTAATAAGTCATTACTAGACATTTCATGTGACCCCAAGGTTGAAAAACACTGGCATAACCCCCAACATACTGTGTGTGTGTGTGTGTGTGTGTGTGTGTGTGTGTGTGTGTGTGTGTGTGTGTGTGTGTGTGTGTGTGTGTGTGTGTGTGTGTGTGTGTGTGTGTGTGTGTGTGTGTGTGTGTGTGTGTAATAACTGCTTCCTGTCTGTCTCACGTGTAGGTCCTGGAGCATCAGACTGGGATTTTAACCCACAACCTGCAGGAAGCAAAGAACAGTTGGATCATCAAAGCCTTCAGCTCTCTACACAGAGATGGAACACACACTGTTACACAAAGGAAGCACACATTACACACTGATACACACTGACACACACACACACACACACACACACACACACACACACACACACACACACACACTCACACACCTACACACACACACACACACACACACACACACACACACACCTACACACACACACACACACACACACACACACACACACACATACACACACACACACACACACTGCAGTAGCCCAGTGTCCCACTAGGGGGCAGCAGACCTCAGACTGATGACAGACTCTTTAGACGCTAATAAAGTTTCTGATAAATGTGTGTTTTCACATTCATACTTTCATACTTTTTGTTTCATTGAAACTATGAAATAGATATATTTTCTCTCTGAGTGACGTCATCAGAGCAGTTCTAGCCACAGAAAACCCAGAGGGATGGCCCCTGTTCCTCTTTCACTCTCAGCTTTAAGTGTTTATCAGTGGACTTTGGAGCACACACACACACACACACACACACACACACACTGAAGCTGTGATGGCTGCTCTCCTTCTCACCGTGTTTGTGGCTCTAACATTTCTTACGTGTGTTCCTGGAGGTGAAGGTCTGGATCTGCTGAGAACCTCCACCACCTCAGGGAGTGAGTATAGAAGCAGCTCTGAGAGGAAACCTGACCTTTACGATCACTGATTTAATTTGATTGCATGAGAAAAATCATCATTTCACATTTTCCTGTTTATTTCAGTGTTTTAGTCAAAGAAAATGCATTTTCACCTACGTTTATTTATTTATTTGCTTTATTATTTGTTTTTTTTGTTTATTTGCTTATGTATTTATTGTTTGTTTGTTTTATTCTTTGTTTAGTTGTTTTTTCGTTTTGTTTATTTCTTTGTTTATTTGCTCATGTATTGTTTGTTTTATTGTTTGTTTGTTTAGTTATTTAGTCAGTTTATTATTTCTGTTTGTCAGTGGACAGTCTAACTCAAAAACGTATGTCCGTATCTTTGATGAAATTGTCAGGAAAAATCTGAAACAGAATAAACAACGAGTGATTAGATTTTGAAGATGATCCGGACAATCAATCATTTTTAAAAATTCACATCTTGGTTCTTAATTGACTGATTTTTACAAAGTTTCATTGAGTTTCATCTGGATCAGATCTGGATAATACATTTGATGTAAAAAACATTCTTTTTAAATGGGCGTGTCCGTACATTATAATACACCTACTGTATAGTTATAGATAGAATAGAAATAGATAGAGATTTTAAAGTGTGAACGATCATGCCACCATGATCAGGATCAATGATCCTTAAACAGTGCGCTGACACGCTCTGGTGGCTGAAGTTAGCGAGTAAATCACAGACTGTTGAAGGACTCCCACCAAAAAGAAGTCCTTCTATCCTCAGGGTTTGTGTGTCTTCAACTGTCTGTGATTTACTCGCTAACTTCAGCCACCGGAGTGTGTCAGCACACTGTTTAAGGGAGAGTAAAGGTCCCTTAGAGGAGCTTTTATCCTCTTTCTGTAAACAAAAATGATCAAAATGATCTAAAAATCAGGCTGAATGTTTCACTCTAATATAAAACAATGAGATGTTTACAGACAGTGGGGCCGTGTGACATCATCAATCACGTGATTTCAAGATGGAGGAACACAGGCTCTAAAACTGTAAAGTAGAGACATTTTTAAAAGAAAATTACATGAATATGGTGCATAATAATGTGTTTTTTAGGCATAGATTTACTAATCAGGACATTGAAAAGATTTTAGGACACAATTGTAGTAACAGTGGAGGATCCCTGACTTGTTTTTAGATATTTGTATGTTTAGTTTCATTACATTCATTACATTCATGTCCTCCAATGCCAAACATCTGGACGTGAACAGTTTAGAGTGTGGGTCATTAATGCTGCTGCTGTTCCACTCAGACGCTTCCTCTGCTCCGGCCGTGCTGTGCCGCTGTTCCACCTACCCCAACGTGACCCTGTGCTGGTGGCCTGAGCCCCCCCACTCCCCCCCGCTGCACTACGTCATCAGCTACAGGTAAATCAGTGCAAACAGACTACAGACAGACTTCAGTCAGTCCCACACTCTACTCACACTCTGTCTGTGTTTGTCAGTGAGAGACACAAACCAGGGAGCGTTAACATGTGCACGCCAAGCCCACCATCATCATCATCATCATCATCATCATCATCATTGTCGTCATCCTCAGCTCAGCAGGTAAAAGCTTTATTTTAAAAACAGTTGTGACCTGAAAATAATCTGTGACCACAGGGGGCGACAGTTCCCACTCTGAGGTTTAATAGTAGACAATGAAGCAGAGAAGAAAAGCTCACCTTAAGGGACCTTTACTCTCCCTGCGACAGGGCGCTGACACGCTCTGGTGGCTGAAGTTGGTTTGAGAATGGATGATAATGATGTACTTCCTGTTATGTGTGTTTTTTCCAGCTCTGGCGTTGCCACCTGCCCAGTTTAAAGCTCTACACAGACTATATCGTCAACGTCACCGCTGTTTATCCCGCTGGCACCAGTTCACACCTCACCAGCTTCATGTTGGAGGATATCGGTGAGAGCAACAGGCCCCTATTATCGACAGACACTGTTATCCACAGGCCCCGTTATCCATCCACTGAAAGCTTGTTATAGTTCATTCGTAAACAAAAAATTACGTCACGGTTTCGTTGTCGCCTGAATCTAAAAAAAAAAATTTTTTTAACATGAATAAAAACTATTATAATGTATTTAAAACTTTCCTTAACGATTCAAAATCAAACTCTAATTGTTATAATGCTCTAAAGTTTGATAGTTGAAGTTACGGACTAGTTGGACGGTATCCAATCAAATGTACTTTAGCCGTGTGGAAGGTATTTTTGATTATTTATATTTAAATCTGTCAGAGTTGCTCAAAACATTTTTTAAAAGATGCTGAATGATTTATATTGCTTTATTTTGTAATTTAGTTATATTTTTGTTAGTGTGACTGTGTGGATGATAATTGAATGTATTTTAGTTATTTGAAATTATCCTATAAAGGGTTTTCACGGCGCGTCATCAACCCTGAAGTCACCATATTGGTGATATGCAGCAGGTAAACAAAGCGCACGCACACAAGCAAATCCCAAATTTTGAGAGGAAATGGTGAATTATTGATACTGCATCTCCACACACCATCTGGTTATAGGCCTCCAACCTTTTAGAAGATTTAAGGTCTTCCTCTGTGTATGGGCTTGGCGAGAAAACCAGGTAGTTGACAATTTCAGGATAAATAATAGACGGAAGACTCTCCAGGTCGTCATTGATCCAAGACGAGGGAGATGACTCGTATTGATCTGCACCACCAATAAAGCCTAACTTTTCCAAATATCGTGCTCTTTCCTGCAGACCAAGTCCCTCCCTGTATGCCTTTGCATCTGTAACACATTTTGAGGAGCTTTTCTATGGTTTATCCATCGCAGAGTTTACCTCTGAGTGCCTCTAACATATGGTATATACTGTACATCCGAGTGTCGCCAAAATAGCCACTCATCCAGGTTACTGCCCAGAATGTGACGTCGGTGAAAACAATCTATAAACTGAAATATTCCTGTCTCTCTCTCTGACAGTGAAACCAGACCCTCCAGAAGGTGTCACTGTTTCCCACCATCATGGCAGGAAGTTCCTGGTCCAGTGGAACCCTCCCCCCACCTGGAACAACCTGGACCTGTTCCCTCTGAAGTACCACGTCCAGTACCAGTGGGAGAGCAGGGACGGCCCCCGCTCTGTCAACGTGAGTCCCTCATTCATTGATTCAGTGTTTCCTTCGTCAGAGGTGATGGCAGCAGATGTTTATTGTTCTTCTCCTCCTCCAGCTGGGGCCCTTTGAGAACACCAGTGTGGAGCTGAAGGCTCTGGGCTTAGGTCGTCTCTACCTGTTCCAGGTTTGTGCTGAAGATCTACTGGGACTGGGTCAGTGCAGCGACTGGAGCTCACCTGCACAACTCCACACACCACACACAACTACACAACTGTAGACACACACACACACACACACACACACACTGAGAGCTGCAATAAAACATCACAACTTCATGTTTTCATGTTTGTTCTTTATTGATAAATCTATTTTACTGAACAGTTTACAGCAGACTGACCACTGTTATCGTAGGGGGCGGGGCCAGAAACATGTCATATGATCAACATTCTTGTCAACAGTGAGTTTTTTCTCCACTGCAGCTGATGCTGTTGATGGAGATTTGTTGGCGCTACGAGATTAATATTGTTGTAATTTGTCAATAAAGTTCAACTGAACTGAATTTAGATCTGTGTGTTTTTGTTCTAATTTTACGTTTGTTTTCTCAGATTTTGTGGGTTTTTTTGAGTAATTTAGTTGTTAAGTGCGTTTTTGGAGTCATTCTCTGTGATTTTGTGTTTTTGGATTCTTTTGTGTGTATTTCTGAGTGTTGTTTCCTATATTCTTGAGTTGTATTTGTTAATGTATATTTTTATTTTGTAATTTAGTCATTTTGAATTTTTTGGATCTTTTGGCTATTTTTACGTTTTTTTCAGTCATTTTATTTTCCTTTTGCATGTTTTTTTTATGTCATTTAGTATGTTTTTGGAGTCATTTTGTGTGTTTACTTCAGGGGCCGTATGAAGTTAGACCAAGGGTCGCATGTGGCCCCTGGACCACCTGTTGCTAACATTGACTGGTCATCAGTCAGCTACATCCACCACGAGAGGAGTGATAAACTGAGAGTGTCTCACTCCCAGGGTGGTGGAGGGGGCTTTAGGGAGGTGTGTGTAAAAACGTTCTGGGCTGTAGGATCCTGGTCCGGGGGCGGAGCCTGGACTGGGGGCGGAGCCCGGCTTATTGGCTCTGCGGTGTCGGCTCTGCATGGTGAAGGAGGGCTGTCTGTGGCGGTAGACGTCTGGGTTGGTGCTGTCGTACTGTCCTGGTCCAGGACTAGAGGACAGACCCTCATTAGGAGCTCCATATTTCCTACGACTGGAGAAACTAAAGCTGGAGCTGGAAACTTTGTTAGGAATAGAACATCCTAGAAGGTTTGGAAGACTGTAGCTGAGGATGGAACAGAGAACATGGTTAGCATTGGTTAACGTTTTCATAGGTCATGGGTTTACAACCTGTGGCACAGCTCAGGCTGTTAGTGCTAATGTTCAGTCTGTTAATGCTAACGCTCAGGTTGCTAATGCTGCTAATGCTCAGGCTGCTAATGTTCATGCTACTAATCCTCATGATGCTAATGCTCATGCTACTAATGCTTGGGTTGCTAATACTGCTAATATTGATAATGCTGCTAATGCTACTAATGATCAGGCTGACAATGCTCATGGTGCTCATGCTTAGGCAGCTAATGCTCAGGCTGCTAATGCCACTAGCACTCAAGCTGCTAATGCTAATGCTGCTAATGCTCAGGCTGTAAATGCTCATGCTATTAATGCTGTCAATGCTAATGCTGCTAACGCTCAGGCTGCAAACGCTCATGCTATTAATGCTGCCAATGCTCAGGCTGCTAGTGCTAATGCTGTGTGTACCTGTTGGGTGCTGGGACTGCATCCACACAGCGGTATCTGGTTCTGGTGCCGATGGTGTAGGACGGCGGTGTGCGATGGCCGTTCACAGGTGGAACTCTCTCTGGACTGTATGTTCCTGGTCCTGGAGTTTGGAAAACTGGATCTATGTGCAGACACAGAGGAAGGAAAATGAATCATGACTCAGCATATTTGGACGTGACACACAAGTGGTTTTTTCACCTTTAGTCGCTGAACGCCGTCCTCTGCCCAACATGGAGTATGACGGAGTCTCCATTCTACCAAAGCGCGTCACCTTTTCACCAATGTGGTACATCGGGCCTGGACTGGAGTCCACAGAAACCACTACAGGAAGTAAAAAACCACTACAGGAAGTAAGAAACCACTACAGGAAGTAAAAAACCACTACAGGAAGTAAGAAACCACTACAGGAAGTAAAAAACCACTACAGGAAGTAAGAAACCCCTACAGGAAGAAAGGAACCACTACTACAGGAAGAAAAAAACCAATATAGGAAGTAAGAAACGACTACATGAATAAAGAAACCCCTACAGGAAGAAAAATATCACTACAAGAAGTAAGAAAACACTAGAGGAAGTAAGAACAACGGGAAGTAAAAAATCACTACGGGAACAGGAAGTGAAAAACCACTACAGGAAGTAAAAAACCACTACAGGAAGTAAGAAACCACTACAGGAAGTAAGAAAACACTACAGGAAGTAAAAAACTACTACAGGGAGTACGAAACCCCTACAGGAAGTAAGGAACCACTACTACAGGAAGAAAAAAACCAATATAGGAAGTAAGAAATGACTACATGAATAAAGAAACCCCTACAGGAAGAAAAATATCACTACAAGAAGTCAGAAAACACTAGAGGAAGTAAGAACAACGGGAAGTAAAAAATCACTACGGGAACAGGAAGTGAAAAACCACTAGAAGATGTGAAAACTATGGGAAGTAAGGAACCACTACAAGAACAGGAAGTAGGAACTGCTACGTTCTTGTGCTTTATCTTGTGCTGATTTTGAAGTGTTCCCATTTATTAGAACTCAATTATTTCTGTTTTTAAAGTATTTATAAATTATTGATAAAGTTAATAATGAAGCTCAGACTCACTGGTGCTGCTCAGGCGGCTGTGGAAGGAGTAGGCGGGACTACTGGGTTTGGTGAAGTCATGGTGGAGGTATCCGAGGGTCGGGGGGAGGGCGTAGCGTCCGGGGCCGGGGCCTGAGGGGGAGGTCAGAGGTCATGGTGAAAATGATGAGTTCCACATGCTGACCTTTGACCTTTCCTTTTTAAATTTGACAC
The DNA here is from genome assembly GCF_900634775.1 of Gouania willdenowi. Lineage (NCBI taxonomy): Eukaryota > Metazoa > Chordata > Actinopteri > Blenniiformes > Gobiesocidae > Gouania > Gouania willdenowi. The sequence continues at coordinate 32,554,623 of NC_041065.1, forward strand.
AACAATATCTAGACCAGACCGTGCACCAAGACCAAGACTTTCAACATGTGGTCCCAGGTCTAAACTCTAGATCATGTGTGTTAAACTCAAGGCCCGGGGGCCCCATCTGGCCCTTTAGAGCATCCAAGTTGGCCCACAGAAGACATTAAAAATGATTATTATTGTGTAAATTACAATATAAAGATATCTCAAATTCCCCAATTTAATGAAACTCTACATTATTTTAGGGACTTGCAGTTTTCCTTTGTTTATATCACATCAATGCAGTTATTTTTAATTACAAATTGTGGAAAGAACTCAGAATTTTTCCACAAATCTTGCAATTTCGTAAAAACAATTCCTCTAAATTACACAAAAAATCATTCAAAATAAATAATTTTTGAAGTGAAGATCCTGCAGGGACTGATATTAAAAACTTAGGCATAATGATGTTAAAATTGTTCCTTTTTCAGCCTTAAATCTGTGGCCCATTTCAGATCAAACTGGTCCATTTTTGGCCCCTGAACTAAAATGAGCTTTTCCTCTGATGTTATGGAGGATATTATAAACAATCAGAATGTTGCAGCGTGTGAACCAATCACAGGCTGCGTCTCACTCACCTCTCTCTCTGGCAGAGATGATGGGTCTCCTCTTCACCTCCTCTTCCATCCTCTTCCTCTCCTTTGTCCTTTGTTCTTCACTCACTTCCTGTTCTTCTTCTTCTCTCAGATGAGCCTCACCTTCCCTCCATTAATTATTCATCATCTCACTCAGCTACAGGACATCCTATCTGGATTATATCTAGATCACACGTGGATCCAGGCCTCTCTACGTCTTCTCTTGGTTAGTTTGGTTCCCACAGAGTAAAGGAACAGAAACATCGTCCCTCACAGTGCTGATGGTGTAGCAGCTTTGCTCTGTGTCTGATCTAATCAGGTCAGAAACATGTGGTCCGTTTGTCATCCTATTCCTGGCGTCGTGTTACAGCTGTAGAACCCGAGCCCTGCAGCTCACACTGTAAGTAACAGCAGCACAGGAAACGCTGAACTTTGCTCAGGAATAGAAGCAAACGCACAAAAACACACAATAAATATATGTACACACACCACTCAAGTTAGATGATGTGCACAGTTTCACGTCCTGTCGAGGGTTTCCCACTGAACCTGAACACATCACTGCATTAGGACAGGAGATGCACTTTAAATCATCCTAACTACTGAATACATTGAAGAGTTTCTGAAAGCTAATATATGAAGATAAGATACCAGACTTCTAAATAATAAAAGAGAGTTAGACAACAAAGGGGTGATGGGAGGTCAAAGGTCAAAGTTATAGATGATGAATATTCTACGTTTCTCTCTACTTTGTGTTCAATAAATGATGTGTAGATTGTTTCCTCTAGTGTGTGTGTGTGTGTGTGTGTGTGTGTGTGTGTGTGTGTGTTAGGTTTGTTTCCTGTGACATCATCAACAACTTAAAAACTTTCCTTTTTAACAAAATGTTTTGGTTTGACCTCCTTGGTTAGCTTCAAGATGATATATAAAAATATAATGTATTATTATAATTATTAACAAACCGACATAGTCATCAACATCCCCCGCCAGATTAGTTGTCATTATAACTCACAACCTTTTCCTAAATGTCCTAAATCTAAGAACTTACATGTATACACAAGAAAATATTATCACATCAGAATATAAAATTACTATCGATCTTAAACGGTTTCTAAGAAAAGTTGTCTCTTTTGAAGATACCTCGAACAGAGTAAAATCTAGATCTGATGAACTACGGCCAGGCCCGAGTTTTTTCTATTAACATAGTAAAGCCATGTGTGGAGGTTTGGGCTTTTTTCTCATTGACAATGAATTCAGTGAATTATTGTAATCAGTGACGTGCAGTCAGGGTAGGCGGTGCCTACCCAAGGGTGAATTGATAATTGGATTATTTGTTATTATTATATTGTAATTATAAATGATTTATTTTTCGATTTCCGATAGCCTACAGTACCTATAAGTAGGAAAGTGTCAGTATTTTGTGCGTTTCATAAACCAAAATACTAAACATCGCTACTTCCTGGTACGACAGAGACGCTGTACAGTCTCGCTCTGCTGTAAGGCAGGAGGAGGAGCCAGGTGGAGGCCACACCCTCTCCCAAAAGCACATTGCTGCTCTGCCTCTGTTCCCATAGCGTGTTTTTTTTATGTGTTTTCGCATGCGCAGTCAGTTCCCCAAGATGAAACCCATTTAGGTAAAAAGGCAGCTCTCTATGCTGCCTTTGGATGTAACCGTGCTATGCTAAATGCTATACGTAAGTTCACAGTGCATTAGTGAATTGATAACACGAGACCGCTGCTGCTACGTTCTCTAGCTAGTGGGCGGGATAACACTACAGTCAGGATGACAGCGCCAGAGATGATAGAGAAACTTTTTTTGAGGAAAAACAACAGCTTTTAAAAGATGGAGACCAACACCTGAGCTACCAGACCTTCAGCAAAGGTAAGGTCAGAACATTGTTGGTACTTTCTACAGGAAATGGAACAAAAGGAAGGATTGACTTTGTGGATGCTCCTCACTGAGGATGTTCTGAGTTGTTGTTGTTGTTGTTGTCATTTTCTCCATGTTTCTATGTTTCCAACACAAACAACAGATGTGCTGCCGTGTCATGAGATATATCTTGTTGTTAGAGTATGGAGGCTATATTAAATAATTGTTTATGTTTCTTTAATGGTGTTTTACGGTGTTGATATTGTGTGATTAACACTTGATAGCAGAAACATATGAAAATGTCATTGGTGGTATCGATTTGAAACGTGCCTACCCAACCCTAGTGGTCACGGCACGTCACTGATTGTAATCGTAGGAGTTCTTATTTTTTTTTCTTCCACAACTCCTTTGTCGTTGAACTCCTCCTAGGCTATTAATGCAGCACTAATGACACGTATCTCATAGGGACAATGATTTTTGTTGACCTTTTTTGGAGCCAAAATGTCAAGGTCAACATTTTCATATCTCTATGAATATTTATCGTACAAGTTCGATGCTTACATGTATGAAAAGCTCATCTCAAGTGAAGTATTTTATTTAATCAGAATGAAGCTGTACGACCTACCAGTAAAAAGATTTGTAGGGGTCAAAGTTCATGAGTTCACAAAGGAAAAAAAAGAAAAATGTTCCTATAACTTGTTTACAAATTGAGATCCAGTGCTCAGACTGGTACCATTGAACAACATTTCCTTTCAATGTGTGACCTTCACCTTCACTCAAGGTCATATTTAAGGTCAAGGTCATTCTTCTGTTTTTCCTGCATTATGTAACGTGTCAAAAAATCCAAACACAGGTTGTCATATTTGCCAATTTTCAATTGCCAAATACATACTTGCCTTGCAAATACAGGTCTTGCCTAGTTATTATTATTATTATTATTAATAAAATCAGTGATCATGGGAGTAAAACGTCTGTGTATTAGATGAATAAATGTGACCTCCTGATGAGGCTATTATTTGTTGATGGAAGCTTTAACTGTGACTTCGTTTATTATTACTGCACAATCATCACATGATTTTAGTTTCTATTTGTTCTTTTTATTTTTTTAAATAAAATATTATTATTTACTTATTTATTTTATTCAATTTTTTATTCTATGTTTATTATGTTGCAACAAAACCTCTATTGTCTCTGCATGGACTTTGTCTTCTTCTACTTCTTCTTAATGTAACATAACTCACTGCCAAACATTGTTTTATTTTATGAACAAATCTTTTATAGAGCATCAGTAAACATTAGTAACATCTTCAGTCATCGTATAGTCTTTACTAACTTAGCATAACTTAGCAAATAAAACATAACTTTATACTTTAAATATGCTGTAGAGTTCAGTACAAAAACAAAGTCAGTCCCACTGGGAACAGATGTGGATCCAATCGTGCACGGCCACGTGCACAGACACTGGACCAGTGAATGATGAGTGGAGGTCTGCATCCACTAGAGGGCGCTGTGGATCCACTGGAGATAAACCAACACGTCCCAATACTTTAGGTTTGTTCACGTGCACATGCCTTTACTGGTGTGCACATGCGCAGTAATCCTCTGTGTGTGTGTGTGTGTGTGTGTGTGTGTGTGTGTGTGTGTGTGTGTGTTCAGGCGCCCTCTGGTGGTCACAGCGGGAATCTCAGCTCAGTGTTCAGCATGTGCTACGATTTATCCCCTTGGAGAACCTGAAAGTAACACATAACACACACACTGTTACACACCAGTGTGTGTGTGTGTGTGTGTGTGTGTGTGTGTGTGTTAGTGATGCTTACCTACCACAGGGGTATTCCAGAAAGTGGAAAGTGAAAATGTTCTGAAACTGTGAGTTTGTGGTTGTATAAAACGAGGTATGTTCCTCTCTGAGTCTGTCACCATGGTAACATTCTCTGTGAACTGAACCTGCTCACTGGCAGGTTTTGTCTAAGAAACCCTAGGTTTCTACCTGGCTCCGCCCACCCAAATAAAGTTCTTGAATAAACCTTTTAAATTCTAAGTATAACTGAGTGAACTCATCCTTTAGGAACTATTTAAGTTGATCCATCTATGATAAGTGCTGTAAACGTACGGCCGGAGTGCAGCAGCCCTCCCTGGTCGTTATTGGAGCGATGAAGTGATCAAGAGACCAAAAAGCGTGACAATGTTAAAGCAACTCATCACAGGCAATTTAAGCGACTATAGTTGTTGAAGTCGCGTTCTGTGTGAACACCTTTAGAACAAACTCATATTCCTCTATAAACACCTGCTTATTTCACCCATCGGGGTGAATAAATCACTCTCTTCCAGCTCGTTACCATGGTAGTTTGTGTTATCTTTGCTCCATTGACGATGGCTTTTTTTTGTGCTTGTGCACGTAAGTGTAGGAGCCATGATTTATTTTTCTGTTACCTCATATGTTTAGCGTCTACCTGACCCGTACACGGGCGGAGCATACAGGTTATTTAGGTTGCCATGGTGATTGCACAGGTGTGGTGAATCAGGGCGAAGCAAACCGTTTTTGACGGTACTCAAGGTACTCCCGGGGCTCTTGTGAATGGGTTCTCTGTATTCAGTTTTACCGGACATTTAAATGGTACATTTTTTGTATTCACAGTCCCCCGTTTATTTCCTATATTAAAGAGCAAATAATTCTAAAACACCAACGAACAAGTTTCATATTCTTTACCAACCAAGTGTCTGTCAAAACAACAATCCCTGCACCACCAGAAGTGGACAAAGTTAAAGGACTTGGACGTTTCAGTGAGTAACCCAAGGTTTACATACTCAGGGTTGATCGACCCACTTTATAGCAGCTATCTATACCATACTGTATGTTGACCTAGAGTTTATGGATAGACTCAGAGTTTGTTGAACCTCCTTCCTGGAATACACCACAGGTTTTGTGTGTGTGTGTGTGTGTGTGTGTGTGTGTGTGTGTGTGTGTGTTAGTGATGCTTACCTACCTGGTTGCGTGTTTTATGGGTCTTCTGCATGAGAACCCTCCACTGGTCGTACAGTTTCATGGACATGCTGCTACAGCCGTACGCGTGTTTCCTCACCCAACCGAAGAACTGCTTCAGTTCCCTCCTCAGAGTAGAGTTCGAGTCAGAGCTGGACTTAGAGTCACATGATCCAGACATCAGACGCTCTGTGGGGGGGAGGAGGAGACGAAGAAGAGCTGAGTCACTGTGGACGGAGGTGATGTGTTTGTGGAGCGTGGGAATAAACAGAAGCTCAGAGGAGGATTGTTTTCTGTAAACAATATAACGAGTGTTTAGTTTTGACCTCTGTTTACACTCAATAAGCCACTGTGATGAAATGAGTCGCCTGTAGAAATACAAGGAAGTGAAGCACTGACTGCTTTAATTCTGTGATAAATACCATTTCAGTCAGGATCACTTTAGTCAGATTGTTTAATTACAGTAGCATGTAGGTTAGATTTGGCGGTAAGGCTCTGTTCTAGGACCTCTCTGCCTTTCCAGCAGCTGTGTGGAAAGCCTGAAGCTAAGGACCCCTCCCTCGCTCTTTCATTAGCTACATGGAAAGGCATAAGCAGAGAGAGCGGTCAGCAAAGTCAGCTTAGTGGAACAGCTGATCAGCTATCAGTGAATGCACAGTTTCATGGAATTTAACTAAAAAATACAATTTCAAAAATGGACAAATAACACTATTTGTTTCTACTTTCTATCAATTTTCTTTAAAAGTAAACCCATAAAATGAAAAACAAATTACACTAAATGTACTGCAAAAACATACACAAAAATAACAGAAAACACACAAAAAAACACCAACAAAATGAAAGAAAGTACACAAAATGTCTCCATAAGCACACAAGGCTACAACAATGCACATTAATGACAGAAAAACACACAAAACAACGTCAAAAACACACGACATGACTCCTAAAACACACAAGATGACTACAAAATAACAGAAAAACACACAAAACAACAAAAAATGAGAGAGAGATACAAATGACTGGTAAAACATATTAATCACAGAAAAAATACAAAACTCCAACAAAAACACAAAGTAATAAAAGAAAATAAACAAAACTATAACAAAAAACACAACTAAAAATACTCATATACCCAAATTAAACTAAAAATATGTTTTAAAAACAGACAAATAACACTATTTATTTCTACTTTCTACTGTTTTTGTTGTTTTTTCTTGGTCCTTCACTAATGTTTGGAGGACTTTGAGGATCCACTCACTCACTGTTCTTTTATGCCATAATGGGTTAAAATGGGTTAAATTCTCAGAGTGACAGGAAACGAGTGAGAGAAGAAGAAGAGAAAGAACTGAATGTTCCCAATGATTTAGTGAAAATCATTTCTCTCTCAGACCCCGACAGAGGAAACACTCAGCTCTGGAACACACTCACTAAAACACACTTTCAGCATCTTTTTTTCCAATTATAATTATTAAATTATTATTGTTTAACAATATAATACAAAAAGAAAAAGAAATACAAAAACTCACCAAAATTTTTCCTAAAAACCAAACATGTATCTTTAAAAAGGGAAACATTTTAAAGAAAAAAGCACATAAAATAGAAAAATTTAAAAATCTATAAAAACAAAATGACTAAAATCAACAAAAACTGACAAAATCCATCATTAAAAAAAAAACAAAAAAAGAAGAAAAAAAAATTAAAGAAAAAAAGCTTACAAAATAGAAAAAATCTAAAAAAAAAACTAAATGACTAAAAACAACAACAAAAACTCACAAAAATGTTTTAAAAATTAAGAATAGAAAAGCTAAATAAAACAACAAAAACTCTCAAAATCCATCATAAAAAACAAAAAATTATGAAAAGATAATTAGTGTAAAGTTTCGACCAAGAAAAGAAAAAGCATCTTCTTTTAGCTTCAAATTTTAATTTAAACAAATGTGATCATATTTTAATTTAAACAAATGTGATCATATTTTAATTTAAACAAATGTGATCATATTTTAATTTAAACAAATGTGATCATATTTTAATTTAAACAAATGTGATCATATTTTAATTTAAACAAATGTGATCATATTTTAATGTAACTAAATGTAATGAGTTAAAGATGTTGAACTGACCACTGTGAGGCGTGGAGGCGGCCGTCGGGTGGCTCCACTCACTCCAAATCCCAGCTTTACGAGAACCGTAGATACCGACGGGGTTACAGCGAACCTGGAAAGAAGTTAACGTTAAAACACCCAGAGACACACATGAGACACACATGAGCAACAGAGGCAACGATCAGCAACAAACCTGCACAAAGTAAACAGTCCCTGGTCTCAGTCCAGCCAGTCGACAGGACGTCTGATTCCCCACATCATCCATTACCTGCACAACACACACACACACACACACACACACACACACACACACACACACACACACACACACACACACACACACACACACACACACACACACACACACACACAACACAAAGAGGAATGAAGATGCAGAACATCTACAGCAACTGGCAAATACACAAAATACACACTAACAGATTACTGTAAAAAACAAAAACAAAACAAAAAAACACTGAAAACACACACAAAAAAAGAGAAATATTTACAAAATTACACCAAAAACAAGAATATATTTACTTAATATCATCAAGAACACACAAAAAGACACAAAGGACACACAAAATAAATAGACAGAAAATGTACAAAATGATATCAAGAACATACAAAACCAGAAACATCTTTACTTATTATCAAAAACACATAAAATAAGAGAAATATTTACAAAATGGCACCAAAAATGAGAAATATTTACTTATATTATCAAGAACACACAAAACAACAACAAAAACACACACAATAAGAAAAATATTTACTAAATGACAACAAAACACACACAATATAACAAAAACACACAAAATGAGAGAAAAATGTACCAAACGTAACCAAGAACACAAAGAACTAGAGAAATGCTCCCAATAAGAGATATAAAGAGAAATGTTGATAATTCTCATATTGTTGATTCTTGTAAACGTGGATGTGAGTTGTTGTTGTTTTGTGATTAAAGTCGTTTATTATCTCAGATATTAATTTACATTCCTCAGCCTGATTGGCTCATGGTTGGGGGCGGAGTCAGAAGGAAAGCCTGAGGGTTTGACCTTTCAGGCCCCGCCCCCTGATCCTCTGTGCCCTCACCTTCCAGTCCTGGTTGTCCTCCAGCCTGTAGCGGATCTGATATTTGGCCTGAAACAGGAAGTCTTTGAGAGCGGGCGGAGCCTCCCAGCGCACGCTCAGCTGGTCCTCCAATTGGCCCACGCGACTCACGCTCACCCCTGACGGAGGGTCTGTGGTCACTGGAGGAGTAGAAGAAGAAACACTGAGCAATTATGTTCCCTGTGAACGTTTCTTTTTCTATTTACACTGAAATGTTTGATTCAGCTTCTTAAAGCTTCTCTAAAGCATGTCTGCTTTTCTATAACATGAACACATCATTGCTAGCACTTAGCGGTTAGCTTCCATTACAGAGTTGTGAGAAAGAACCTGCTTTCATGTGTTTTTAAAAATGTTTACATGAAATGTAAGAAGCGTCTTTGTACTGCAGACATAAGCAACACAATCTATGTTTGAGCCGTCCTCAAAACATCAACACAACATTAGTCAAGATTACTCAGAAAATGACAACAAAAATATATGAAGTGTGTTAATGTTGGTCATGTGACCCTCGGGTCAGATACAAACACTTATTTGTGATAAAAGAATGTGTTCTTTTGTTGTGTAGCAAAGACACATCATTCATCAAAAACAGGGAAGTTAGAATACAGAATAAAATTAGAAAAAGGAAGAAGTGGATGATTTCTATTTTATGAAGATGATTCCAGTAGTGGCTTCACTCTCTTCTTCTTCTTCTTCTTCTTCTTCTTCTTTTTAAAGACTTAGAGGAAGAGGAGGAGGGGGAGGGGCTTGTTCATCTGACATCGATTATGTTTCCTCACAGGTTACCTTTCAGAGTAAAACGTGAAACAGAGTGTAGAGAGGAGCCGAGGGCAGGAACACATCACACTACCATCAGAGGAACAGTTTGGACTTTCTGCTTCTCTGCTTTAACACAAATAAACATCAGCGTATTTTACTGATCACTTTGATCCCTTTGATCCCTTTGATCCCTTTGATCCCCAAACTATTACAACGTTTCATTTCATAAATAAAAGAATAGATTTAAAACATCGACTGCTGCTCCTAAGACTCAGTTCTGGATGCGTGTTTATGTGTTTTATACTTTAATACACTTTTAAAAACTGTTCCAGCTTTGAGCTACGTGTGTGTGAATTTACGTGTGTATTTATGGAGTTAATTTGTGTACTTTTATTCTGATGTCTGTATTCATGTTCATTTTGTATATTTTTCTATTATTTTGTGTATTTCTCTAGTGATCTTGAGTAATTTTGTGTGTTTCTGGAGACATTGTGTTTCATTTGCGTGTTTTTTGATTAATTGTTTGTATTTTTGAGTAATTTTGTGTTTTCTGGGCTTTTTTTGAGTATTTGGAGTCACTTTGTATATTTTTCAGTGATTTTGTGTGTTTTTCTAGTCATCTTAAGTCATTTTGTTTTTCATGTATGTGTTTTTTGAGGAATTGTTTCTATTTTTGGAGTCATTTTGTGTATTTCTTGTGTGTTTGGAGTCACTTTGTGTTTACACTTTTTAAAGCTGTGTGATGTAAACTTCCTAAATCCTTAATATGTAATCCAAAGTGCTTGTATGATGAATGTAGTGAGTATCTGTGGTGGGACAGAGGATGGAAAGTGAATAATAATAAAAAAAATAACAAATGGAGACGATGATGAAGAGTCAATGAGACGTGACAAATTACTGCTGAATAACTGCAAACATATGTCATGTCATCACTAAAGAGCAAGTTTCCTCTCGTCTGTGAGTTCAGGGGGTTTCAGATGACTGTGGCCACGCCTTCTGCTGATGGAGGCCACGCCCACCTCACCCTCCTCGCCATCGGAGGCGAGTGAGTGACTCAGCTGCAGTGAGGGCTTGGCTGATGTTTTATGAGCTGCTGCTGTTGTTGTGGATACAGCGTGTATCCAACACACACACACACACCTGTGGGTGTCTTTCCTCGAAGCCCCGCCCCCCCCACCCTGCCCTCAGGTGTGTAAACAGGTGTGTGTGTTAGCAACAGGAGGGCACGCTGCTGCTTCAGCTGCTTCTCCATCACTCACATCACGTCACCTCCTCCAGAACCTTCAACGTTCCTCTTTAAGAATCGTTTTCCTTCACCATCTTTGGATGGTTTTTGGTTCTTTTCAGAGGAAACCAGGTGAGGATTCCTGAGCTAATCAGGTGGATTATTGTGTGAGCCTCTCAGGCCTCAGGGCTCGTCCTCCAACATGGGATTAGCTTCAAGGATCAGCCTCAACATTCCTTCATAAAAACAGAGTGTGTGTGTGTGTGTGTGTGTGTGTGTGTGTGTGTGTGTGTGTGTGTGTGTGTGTGTGTGTGTGTGTGTGTGTGTGTGTGTGTGTGTGTGTGTGTGTGTGTGTGTGTGTGTGTGTGTGTGTGTGTGTGTGTGTGTGTGTCCATCCAGAGAGCATGAGTAAAGGAAAAATTAGCTCATCCACAGAGAGGGCGTTTACTTAGCGTTAAACACCTACGCCTGTCCAGGTGCAGGCATGCTTTGTGTGTGTGTGTGTGTGTGTGTGTGTGTGCGTGTGCGTGCTAGCTGTAAGCCCACTATAAGCTAAGCTAAGCTAGGCAGTAGACCACCTAACAGAGCTTTATAAGGAGAAAAGGAACGCTTCAGATTCTCTCCGTGTTTGTTAAAGAATAGTTTCATTACTAGTTGTTTGTATTTTGTGTCTTCGAAGCAATTTTTGTGAAAGTTGTAGTCATTTTGTGTGTTTTTTTGAGTAGTTGCTTGTCATTTTGGAGTAATTTAGTGTTTTTGGATTTGTATTTCGAGTCACTTTGTATGTTTTTGGGTCATTTTGTGAGTTTTTGAATCATTTAGTGTTTTCACCTTAGGGGGCTGTGTGATGTAGACTATACAGTATAAATCCTGTATATGTAATCCAAAGTGCTTGTACGATGAATGTAATGAGTATCTGTGGTGGTACGAACACACAGGACAAGATTTTTCCTTTAAAAATAATGAGAATCAATGTGTTTTACTTTTTAAAATCCGTCCTTTTGTTTCCCAACATTCATTGGCTGGTGTTTTTCAGACTCGTAGAAGTCCCAGTGCTGCTGCCAGTTAACCTTAGTGGTTGGAAACGTGCTCCTCCATCTGCTTCCCATTAGTCCCACTTTAACTTTCCCAGGCCCAGCGTTCACAAAGCTTTCATTTATCACATGATTTACATTTTCACTTCAATTCCAAACAATAGTTTTGCTTCAAGGACATTTTGTGACTCATTATGTTTTATTTATTTACGTTTTTGTCCAGTTGGGCTGAGATACAGAATAAGTGCATTTGTGTTTTAGTGTGTCTGATGAAACCGATGTTACACTTGTGACATTATAATGATTAATAAATGTGTCTCGTACAAGGAAAATAAGGAAATAAAATCTTAATAATCCTTATTATCGAATCATAAAACTTGTAGAATTGCGATATCTATTTAAACGACACCCAAGTTTAGAGATAAAATCAAATCAGCCCTAATTAACCAGTTAGTAGTAGGGGTGGGTTCACGATACGATATTTAAAAAAGAGAAAAAGATGCAAAAATACTTTGATTTTATTCCATTTTGTAAATGTAATATGTTTTCCACAGCCAGCTGTTCTCAAACACCGGGCTGCGGGCCAATACCGGGTCACAAAGAAAAAACTAAGTTTTAAAAAATGTTTAAATTTTTAATTTTTTTTTTCATGTATGTTCAGGTAATTTTATTTTGTAAAACCATCACTTCCACTTACTTTGCAGTCACGTCTTCAATTGACTACATTTCATTGGACGAGATCCTCCAGTGTTTTTACAAATGTTTCATAAAACCTTGTAAATGTCTTTATTAGTAGATCTATGTCAACAAATACATTATTATGAAGCATATTCATTTCTATTTTACAGTTTTAGAGCCTGTGTTCCTCCATCTTGAAATCACGTGATTGATGATGTCACACGCCCCCACTGCTTGTAAACATCCCATTGTTTTCTATTGGAGTGAAACATTCAGCCTGATTTTTACATCATTTAGTAGCTTTTTACATCATTTAGCAGTATTTTAGATCATTTAGTAACTTTTTACATTATTTAGCAGATTTTTAGATCATTTAGTAACTTTTTACATTATTTAGTAGCTTTTCAGTCACAATAACAACTTGTGCTGCTTGTGTTTGCTCTAAAAAAACAGGAAAAGTTAAAGATGTGGATGTAAACCTCTTTTGTTTACAAAAAGACGATAAAAACAGTTTTGACAACAGGGGGCGACAATTCCAACTCTGAGGTTTGGTAGGAGACAATGAAGCACAGAAGAAGAGCTCTCCTAAGGGACCTTTACTCACCCTTAAACAGTGCGCTGACACGCTCTGGTGGCTGAAGTTAGCGAGTAAATTGTTTACTCTTCAAAAGCACGTTTGAGGTTGACATGCACAGTGTTTACTGTCAAAGCACAGTGAGGTGACGGAGTGAAACTCACTCACCCACGTCCAGGATGTCCAGCGTGATGACATCAGAGGTGGCCCCGCCCAGCTGGTTGGAGGCCTCCACCCAGATCTCGTAGGGTGTGAACAGATGCAGGTCCTGTGTGATGCTGCAGGAGTACGGCTTAGCGTGGGAGTAATCCCCACACTCCTTCTCTGTGCCGTACCATCTGAGGGACACACGCCACACATTTAGAAACGCTCCACAGTCACATCACAGCATGAGGAGATGTTCGAGGAGGTTTTTCTTTGTAAAAACAAGATTTAACTAAAGATGTTCAGTTGTTTTTTTTTTATTAAAATTTTCCTCCTGATTCTGTTGATTATGACGAATAAAACAATAATGTAAAATAAATCGTACAAATCTTTGCTGCGGTGGGAAAATGATCGCTTTTATAATAATAGTTCACGTTTTTTCCCCATGTCTGCATTATGTCATCATAGGTTCAAGTGCAATATTTTCATGACTATGCATGTTTGATTCTTGCAAAACATTTAAATAACACATTAATTATTTTTGCATAAAATAATGATGATGATAGTAATAACAATTACAAATATTATTAATAATGATAATAATAATAATAAAAATATGAATGTTAAAATAATAATAGTAAAAAAAAAATATATATATATACATAAAGAAAATATATAATATTAAAAACATATTAAATGTGTCAAACTAATGTAACAGAACTACTTCTGAGTGAGTTTTAAAATGTGAAGATCAATAGATCCTGTGAGTACCTGAGTTTGTACTTGAGTTTGTACTGTGTACTAATGTTGGTTTCTCCTGGGCCCCCAGGGGCCCAGCTGCACGTCAGGTCTTTGGTGTTCCTGGACCAACAGGTCAGATTAACCGGCTTCTGTGGAGGCACTGGGAACCAGTGAAGGAGGTGAAAAGAGAGACGGAACATCAGGAAAAAAGGTTTCAGACAAACAAGAAAGAAGAGGGAGACAAAAGGAGGATTAGAAAATATAAAATGTTCTTCCATAAACGCATATTTTTATTACTTAATCATTATTATTACTGTTACAGAATCAATCTGACACTGAATATATCCTCCCATGCATGTTTTGGGAAAATATCACACATTTACACAATGTGTCTCATAAACGTGTTGACAAAATGTAAATTTTGATGCAAAATCTGACATAATATGAGGCAATATGTTGACTTCACCTTTAAACACTTTAGCATGTGAAGCTAACGATTCGACGTCAAATCTCACATGATCTCTGTTTGTTTCAGTGCATTTCTGCTGTTTTTAAATATGAAACTAATGACAATAATTAACATTATTAAACATGTTTGGAATGATTTCAGGATGTTTATTAGTCTATAAAGATCTGATTATTAGAGAAAGAGCAGGAAACTAAACAGAAATGTGTAAACTCTGAAAGTGAATAAAATCAAATGTGAACATTTTCCTCTTTGTCACTTCTTCAAAACTTAATTAGCATTAGCTGTTAATGAGCTACGGCCTGTGGTTGACGGACCATCAGCTCAATTAAAACATAGAAACACTTTCCTTAGCAGGTAAATAAACACATGGGATCATATCACACATTCCTCTGGGATTATTACTGTTAAACAAGTGTCTGAGGATTAGCATGTGGCTAATGTCGCTATTGTGTGATTTCAGCGTAACAATCCCATCTGAAGCAAATAAAATGTCTTTTAACTCTATTTATGATGATATTTGCTATGATTTCATGAGGTTTCATAACCAGTAATGTATCTAAACATGGAAACGTTAAATTGTAATGAGACGCAGAAATAATAAAAACCCTGAAACAGAATTTAAGAACAATTTAAAAGTAAACTCTGATTCCCGAGGGCGTGTGTAAAACAGCAGTTAAAGGTTGTGCAATGCTCTCCGTTTCCAATTAGTTTCCTCTTCTTCCCCTTTCTTTCCTCTTTGCTTCCTCTCTGTTTCCTTTTTGGATTCTCTCCATTTCCTCTCTGTTTCCTCTTTGTTTCCTCTTAGTTTTCTTTGTTTCCGATCCATTTCCTCTCTTTCCTCTGCTTCCCCTTTCTTTCCTCTTTGTTATCTCTCTGTTTCCTCTCTGTGTCCCACAGAAGCAGCACTTACTTCCCACATAGAGACAGGAAGCAGCACTTACTTCCTACGTAGAGGCAGGACCCGGCCAGGATGTGGCCCTTGTGGTTGTGACACACCAGGTTGTCGCCTGACTTCTGTCGTGAGGCGTTGAGGGGCGCCAGGGTCACGCTGAGGTTGGTGGGGCTCAACACGCGGTACAGGGAGCTGGACAGCTGTTGTCCGTTCAGGGTCCAGAACAGAGAGCTGGAGTGGACCCCCAGCTCAGGGTGGACCCAGCAGCTGGCCGTCAGGTTGGAGCCGATACGGAGAACCGGGTCCTGGGGGTAGATGAGGGCCACATCTGGAACGTAGAGGAACCTCAGAGTTTAAACACAATCACACAAATGAAAACCTCTCCTCAAATAAATAATGGCAGATATAATATTAATAATACATAATGACAGAGATAATATTAATATAATAATGAATCATAAATAATGACAGAGATAATATTAATATAATAATGAATCATAAATAATGACAGAGATAATATTAATATAAAATAAATAATAAATAATGGCAGAGATAATATTAATATAATAATAAATGATGACAGAGATAATACAGAGATAAAATGAATATAATAAATAATGACGGAAATAATATTAATGCCGCCTCTCTGGGCGCTCCTCCACTGACACCTTCCCTGAGCTAGCAGAGGGGAGGGGAGGGGGGGGGGCAATGAAGGCGTAGACAAAATCAACCTTTGCTCTTTCTCTGATACAGTCAGATGTTATGTGGTGACCTTGGTAGGCCTGGTTCAGAAGACAAAAGTCCAGGTGGCAGTTGGGGGGGGGGGGGGGGGGGGGGGGGTTCAGAATGCTGCCAGCTCCAATCAACAACATCCCTGTTGCCATGATTCCAATCATGTAGATATCCTCCACGTCCTCCACGGAAAGTAAAGACAGACACACGCCCTTCCTTTTGTTCCAAGAATCCATCGTAGGGATTCTTGGAACAAAAGGAAGGGCGTGTGCAAACGTTCCGTCCGGACACGCAGGCCTGGTCTTCTCATTGAGAAAATTTGGTCGATCGCATTAAGAGACCAAATATTAATATAATAATAAATAATGATAGAGATAATATTAATATAATATATATTAAATAATGACAGATATAATATTCTACAGTACAATATGTAAAATAAAACAATGTTTGAAATAAAACCTCTTTTACACTGAAAAATCTCAATAACGCAACCCTGACCCTAGACCATTTACCTTTACTAGTATTACTAGTACACTCACTATCTCACTAGTAGTACTACTACACCAAATGCAAATAAAGTAGGAGGAATTAGAATTAAATCCAGCTCTCTGATTGGTTGTAATTTTTTCTAAAATAGATTTATTTTTCCTCGCCCCCTTATTAGCATATGATGCTAACTACTAGCATGTTTTGCTTCACTAGTAAAGTGTACTGGTGCTCTAGTAAACGATAAATGAGTACATGTACTTTAAATGTGATACTAGTAGAGTTTGAATATAGTTATGATCAGTTTGATCCCAATAATCATTATTGACTTATTGATGAAAAAAATCACCAACAGGAAGTGCTTTCCTCTGGATGATTAGAAACAGGAAGTCTCTACCACAGCTGTGTGGACCATGTTTGGATATCAGCGCCGTGGGTTGGTGACATCATCCTCTAACCCTGCTCTGGCCTCACACTGGGAGCGTGCACGTGCACATGCACACTCCCAGTGTGAGGCCCTGCTTCTTCACACTCACACTTTACTGTCGTCTTTAATAGATTCTACATTGATGTTCAGCTTCTATCATCAAACGCTCTGGATTTATTCACATGTGGAGCGTCCAACGTTGACTTTTAAAGTTTAACACACTTTACTTTGAGTCTTTGTCTAATTATCAGATCATTACAGGCTGGTAAACTTACAGAAATCATGTCATTTTGTGAGTTTTTGGTAATTTTTCTGTGTTTTCAGTACTTTTGTGTATTTCTTTTTTTTTGTCTTTTTGTGTTTTGAGTCATATTTTATATTTTACTCAAATATCTATATTTGTGTTGCCTTTTTTTCCTTTTTTAAAATAATTTTGTCTCGTTTCTGAGTTACTGTATTTTTTGTTGTCCTTTTATCTATTTTATGTCATTTTGTGAGTATTTTGAGTATATTTTACTCAAATTTGGTATTTTTATTGCCTTTTATTTCCTTTTTTTCTCCATTTTGTCTGTTTTCTGAGTCGTTCTGTGTGTTTTTGTTGTTCTTTTGTGTATTTTTTTGTCTTTTTGGAGTGTATATTACTTAAATATTTGTATTTGTTGCCTTTTTTGTATATTTTTCCTCCTTTCATATTTGTTTTAAATAATTTTTGTCTGTTTCTTTGTGTTTTTGGAGTATATTTTACTCAAATTTTTGTAATTTTGTGTATCTTTTCTCTTTTTTTAAGTCATTTTTGTCTGTTTTTGGAATCATTTTGTGTGTTTGTTCGAGTCCTTTTGTGAGTTCTTGGAGTCAATTTGTATATTTTATCTCTCTTCATAATTGATTGATCTTTATGAATGAATTATTATCAATTATTCCAGAGTTTCATCCAGATTTTAATCATATTTCACATTTGATTGTGATTTTTCTAAAATGAAATGTGTGTCCGTCCATTGTGACCTACTGTATGATTATTAATGGGAATAAAAAGTAGTTCTATGATCATTGTAACATGATCAGGATCATTGATCCAGATAACTGAGAATATCTGGAAAAGAGCAGTTTTAAAGCTCGTTGTCCTTTTGTGAGTTTTTGAAGTCAATTTGTATATTTTTCCTTTTTCTAAATGATTTTTGTGTTTTTATTTTCATAATTTTTGGTTTTTGCAGTCCTTTTGTGTATTTCTTTTTGTCTTTTGGAGTGTATTTTACTCAAATATTTATATTTTTGTGGCTGCTTTTTATTTTTTGTATATTTTTCCTCCTTTTGTATTTTCTCAAGTCATTTTAAAAAGTGATTGATAATTTCCTTGAGTTGGAGTGTGATCCATCATCAGAGGCCTGACAGTGAGTAAAGAACATGAGTGAGCGCAGGCTGTGAACAAACATTGACACAATAACAGATTATAGGACGCTCTGCTTTAGCCTGAGGCTCCTTTACTTTAAAGGCCACAAAGCTCCATCATAAAATATTAAACCCTGACAACACTTTACAGCACAGACGCACAACTTTATCACAACATGTGAGTCTGATCTGAGGGTCACATGACCAACGTTTAGAATAACGACCGATCTGAGTTTTAACAGCAAACAACAAAGGCTTTGTGTGTTTTTAGTGGTTTTTGGAGACATTATTGTTGTCCTTTCACATAATTTTCTGTCATTTTGTATAATTTTTGGAGTGATGTGTGTCTATGTTGTTGTTTTGTGTGTTTGGAATCTTTTTTTTGTGTATTTTGTTCTCATTTTGTGTGTTTCTGGAGTTATTTTTGTCGTCCCTTCATGTATTTTTGTGTTGTGTTTTGGTTGTTGTTTTGTGTTTCTGGAGTTTTTTCTGTGCATTATATATATATATATAATTTAATGTTTTTGAATTATCTTTTTTTTTTCCTACACATGCCTGTATTTGTCATCTTATGTCCACCGCACATATTGTAGAATCTTTTTGTGACAAATATTGTTTTTTTTTCTACTATAATACCTATGTAATAATAAATAAATCTACATTTTTCTTAAAAGGAAAACACATTTGTTGATATTATTTAGCAATTGGTCTTATTTTTTGTTGTTTATTCAAAAACACAGCTTTGAATAAACAAATGTATATTTTATCTGTTTACTTGATTAATTGATAGAATACTTGATTAACTAAATAATAACTAAACCAATGAAAAATGCAGCAGACAGGCTGTGAACAGTGTCAGAGGAAGAGTTTTTAGTCACAATGCTGCGTACGTATAGAATAAAACCTAAAATCTCTTGAAAAGGCATTAAATGAAAGAATAAATGTAATATTTATCATCGTTTGTATGAACAGCTTTGATCTCCTACAGCTTCATTTAACCTCTCACTTGAACTCTTTTTAAAAGCTGTCAGTCTTTTTAAACGAGACGACTTCATCTTTCAGTGACGTCTGAGGAGCTAAAGAGTGAAAATGTCAACGCTCGCCCGAGGACACGTCCTCTCCTCACCCCCCCACGCCCCCCACGCCCTCAACATGACAGACGGCTACGGTTTAACGTGACGACTTCCACACCACAACATGTTAACACACACACACACAGAGAGGAAATACTAATTCAACAATAATATTATTTTAAACAAAATCTAACTAAACACTAATCTAACACTAAATAAATCCTCACATGCATTTAAACGCTATTTATTTCCGAGAAAACGATGAATGAATGTCCACCAAGTTTACTAAACAAACAAATATGTCAAATTTCAAATGTCACACATTTCCATTTAGTAGAGCAGAAAACAGACATTTAGTCTTAGGAAACAAAAATGAACAAAATGAGAGAAAAATAATACAAAATGATGACAAAAATACACTAAAGAACAACAAATTGTACAAAATTACTCCAAAAATAGACAAAAAATTCTCCACACAACAAAAAACACACAAAATGAGAGAAAATATACAAAAACGACAATAAAAGTACACTAAATGATTCACGAAAAACAACAAAAACCTATAAAACAAGAGCCTGTACTACGAAGCTAGATACTGTAATTCTATCCTGGATTTATCTCTATTAGCTTCACCAAACCAAACATTGTCCGTCAGACTGAAGCTGTCCTATGAATCTAGATTACAACTCACTAAATTAAGCGAGTTAATTCCAGCCTAGTTATGTGCGCGCTCTAGTGGCAGAGGAGGAGATTACAGCGTCAGACCAATCACAATCACAGAAAAACTGGAGAGAAATTGAAGAATTAAAATCCATAATTCAGACCAAAAACAACACTGTTGCTGCAGTAAACTTAGAAAGTAATTAATGCAGGAACTGATGAGCATTAATGATTAAATTAGTGAGATTACAAACAGACACTTTGATCAGTTTCACTTTCTCTTTTACCTTTCTGTGTCTCTGATGCTGCGTTCATACAGATCAGCCTACATCATAAGGTGGAATATATTTATATTATCTACAGGACTGAGGCTCTCAGCGTCGCTACAGAATACGTGAATTCAGTTATAAATGTATTGGTGTGAAAGCGCCTGATGACGCAGGTTTTATCAACTGAATAATTTGACTTATTTTATTATCAGTCAAACAGATATAAATCTCTGTTCTATAGGATGTCATCAGTAAATAAAGGATAAATATCAGCATCACATCTGATCCACACAAAGACGTGTTCACAATGATCCTCCTTTTATAGGACAGCTCATTTTCTAAGAGATCTGATTGGTCAGGAGGCGGGACTTTAGTACTGGCTCAGATACAAAACCTGGTCCCGACCAGGTAGTCATTCAGCCTAAGTTACCATGGTGATTTAGCTCCGTAAGACGTTAGCAAGCTTCGTAGTACAGCACACCTGGAAGTTATCGCGATAAGAGGTGGTAAAGGCCCTTATCAACTCCAAAAAATAAAAATAAAATGGGAAAAAAATATACAAAACAACAAAAATACACCTAATGACTCCGAAAAACAACAAAAACCCATAAAATGAGGGGAAATATATGTAAGAACAGCAAAAATACACTTAATGACTCCTAAAATATACAAAATGACTCCAAAAAACAGCCTGTAATGATTTTGATCAGAGAAAGACGAGGAAACTGACACGAAATGGATGAACTTCTGAAGGAAACTTTGTGTCTCTACATATTCATGACCACATAAAACTGTGATTAGCTAACATGTAGCGTCTCTGGCTGAATAACAAGTATGTTGACGTAGTCGTTGAGCACAGAGAGAGAGAGACGCACAATCACTGATGTTTATTGTCTCTAACGACTCGGAGCGTTTGCTCTGCGTTGGACGAGATCGGGCTTGGTTGGACGACGAGCGTAAGTGTCTGCCTTGTGATTGGACGGGAGCTGTGGAGGAATAGAAAAGGACTTTTGTGTGCTGAGTCAGCGCTCTGACTGCTTTAGAGCTTATGTGGTCTTAACTGTGAGAGCCTTCAAAGGTAGACGCCATCCTGCCATCCTGTGTTTGTGCCAAAGAAATGTTTACTCTTCACTCATCCATGAACAGTTCAAAGAGCCAAAGCTCAGCCTCACAATAGCACGACATGTGCTACGCTTTCAACCAGGAGCAAAGTAGAAGAAGTCACGCAACATTAGACGACAAGCAGCCAAGTATCAGGAAAAAAACACAAAAACGAGTTACTGCGTTTCACTTTCTCACAAAGTTAGAGTTTAAAGCAGAGACGCACAACTCATCATCACAGGAAACAAACAAAACCACAACAGAAATACACTAAATGACACACAAAATATACAAAATTATTCCAAAAATGACTCCAAACACCAACAAAAATAAACAAAATGACAACAAAAATATGAAAAATGGGAGAAAGACAGACAAAACGACAACAAAAATACACTAAATGCCTCACAAAACATAGAAAAAAATACACAAAATGAGAGAAAAGTATCCAATATGACAACAAAAATATCCAAAATGACTCACAAAATATAGAGACTTACTCCAAAAATACACAAAAATGACTCTAAAAAACACAAAAAGAGAGAAAAGACAACAAATACACCAGATGACTCAAAAAATACACAATAATTACTCCATAACACAACAGAAATCTCCAGTACTCGTTATAAAAGACAAACGATCTCTTTTTGCTAAACGTGTGATTTATAAACTCAATTAAATCTGTTCTTTGTGTTTTTTATCTTTGTGATGTCATCGTTATGATCACAGAACATGAGAGCAGGAGGTCATTCTATTTATTTTACATGACATTTCCTGTGCTATGGTGTGAGTGAAGCAGAGAGCAGTAAATAACAGTAAATAACAGTGAATAGTAACAGTGAGTAATAACAGTGAATAATAAGAGTGAATAAAAGCGTAATGAGCGATTAGACGCAGTCATAAACAGCAGGAGGCCCATTGTCTCCTCTAAGCCTCTGGAACTATTCTGCTTTTTATTGGATCCTTTCAAACACGCTGAATAGCAGGAGATGGTCTCAGAAGAGCTGCTGTGTGTCAGTGAGTCGGCCATAAAAACTAATCCACCACTTAGCAACACGCCTGTCATTTATTTAGCTTATTGTGCATTAAGCTGCTGCTGCTTAACATTCTCCACAAACCAAAGCAGTGAGGTCACTGTGTGTGTGTGTGTGTGTGTGTGTGTGTGTGTGTGTGTGTGTGTGTGTGTGTGTGTGTGTGTGTGTGTGTGTGTGTGTGTGTGCGTGTGTGTGTGTGTGTGTGTGTGTGTTTTCAAGGAATCAGAGGGACCACATCCCAGCGTGGGGGCGGAGCTTAGCTGCATTATTATTGATTTCATTATTTGATTTGATGTGTTTCTCCGTAATGTTGCCGTGTTTTTCTGCCTCTGATCTAAACCATCATTGTTTCTATAACATATTATGTAACGTCTATTATTGTATAAACAGTGTTTATTAATGTGCACTGTAAATATCAAATAAGCTAATGTTAAAAAAAAAACTAACCAAAAAGTCTCATTAAATCTGAACAAACCACACAAACAAACTAAATAAAATGTGACCATAAGGAGATAAGCAGCACAAAGTCAGTTAGAGTGCAAAGAAATATCATATAAAATATGTATTGTTTACGTTTGAGTTCAAAGTTGACACCTAGTTTGTAAGTTTGTCCAGCGTTAAAGTCAAATAAAAGACGTTTTCTTTCCCAAAAACATATCCACTGTTACCCAGGAAGTTTATTATTATTATAGTCATCTTAAAGATGGAAATCATTGTTTTAATCAGAAATAAAATGGGTTCAAAGTGACCAAAAATGGTGGAAAAGGTGGTGAAATGATTAAAAAGTGCAAATTAGAGTGGATAAAAACAGAGAGAAAAAGTGGGACAATATTGGAACAATTAGTTTAAACTGGTAAATAATGGGCGTGACAAATGTTGGAAAGATGTTAAAAGTGACAATAATGGATCAACATATGTGACATTAGGTGGAAAGGGTTTGAAAGTGCTGAAAATGTCTAGAAAGTGGAAAAAACTTGCAGAAAAGTCATTAACATGTGATGTAGAAGTGTCAGAAATTAGAGTAATGTAGCAAAAATACATTAAAAGGAGCAAAAATATGGCAAAAAAAAGAAAAAAGCAAAATTAATCCATGTACCTTTCGTTCTTTGGTTATTTTGTTTCAAAACCAAACAGAAAAATTGGAAAAAAGGTTTGTTTTTTTTGTTTTATTCATTTAAAACCAGAAACAGGAAAAACCAAAAACCAAACAAGCAGCGTTTTTCTGTTTTAAAATGAAATCTGTTTATGTTTATCAGATATTTGCATGTTTAATCTCACCACACAGACGGACTTTAATTCTGCTGCGTTTGATAAAATGATCATGTTTTCCACCTCACACTGAGGTTTAATTTGTGTCCATTTCGTTAAACAGTTATTGATGCTGGAAGTCTGAATCTGAGAATATCTGCCAACTTTACCAAACAGTGTTACGGTCCAAATAGTATCCAGATAATCTGGTGACTGACTATCGACTGTGAGGCTGGCGTGAGGAACAATAGATGTTAGAACTTCTACTATTTGACACTTTTACAAAAACATCTACAGCTTTTTTGAGGGCAGTAAAAATGTTTATTTTGCACGTTATAAATACCGCTAACGGCAGCCGTCAACACACAGAAGTTGATCTCAAGAAACGAGGACCACCAGTAGATTCATTACACCACCTCTGGTTCCACATATCATGTGCATGTTTTATGTAACATCCATTTTTGGTTTTAATTGATTTATATATTAATAAGGTTTAAAATCACCAGTAATGTTACTTATGTGTTGCTTCTTTTTATGTCGGGACTGGGAGCAAAAGTCCGCCCGGTCAGCAGATTATCTGGATACTATTTGGACCGTAACACCGCTAAACAAAACATAAACGTGAGCAGCTTTATACGAGCTAAAACATCCACAGATTGAATGAAAACATGAGCAGGATCAGAAAACGGCTGAAATAAATCCTGTTGTGTGAGGAGACCTGGTCCAGGACCTGAGGAGGGAAACCAGGTGTAGACTAATTTCCCCATAAATATCACACTAACGCTGCTTATCTGGTTTTTCTGTTTTGGTTTTAAATCACAAAATAACCACACTGTTTATTTGTTCTTTTGATTTGTTTTTAAAACGGAAAAACTAAAGAACGAAGGGACACAGATTAAAAATGGGCTCAAATTGTTCAAAATATTATCTTAGTTTCTCACAGTGTCTCGCGACCACAAATGGGGTCCTGACCCCAAGGTTGAGAAGCCATTGTGTATGGTGTCATCTCATAAACTTTGTATATCGTCCACCCCTAATAATCGAATAATCAGACAGTCCAGATGTTGATGACTTGAATAAACATGCAGGACAGCAGCTCTCTATGACCGTGTGTGTGTGTGTGTGTGTGTGTGTGTGTGTGTGTGTGTTTACGCACCGATGGACAGGAGTGTGTAACTTACGTGTGGACAGGGAGCTCACGCCGGGCGCGTGCACCAGGAGCAGCAGGAGGAACAGGAACAGAGGAGGACAGGTATCCAACAGGAGGCTCATTTTCACACACTTTGATGTGTGTGTGTGTGTGTGTGTGTGTGTGTGTGTGTGTGTGTGTGTGTGTGTGTGTCAGAGCTGGTTCTCCTTGTCCTGGCTCCAAATTACGCACGGTGGAGGAGGGAGGAACGGCTCGTCCCGGCTCTGTGGAGGACTCCCGGGTCCCGGGTCTGTGGGGGTCTGTGGACCTTTAGTCAGACCCAGCTGTGAGGATCCATGGACACAGTCCGTGTTTAAAGAGCGCGTCTCTTCTTAAAGCTTCCTGCACTGAAACCATACACAAGTTCATAGTTTAGGCCACTCCCACTCTCTCTCCCACTCTCTCTCTCTCTCTCTCCCCCCCCACTCTCTCTCTCTCTCTCTCTCTCTCTCTCTCTCTCTCTCTCTCTCTCTCTCTCTCTCTATAGTTTCTTTCCATTCCTGATCTGATGAGTCACTAGTTACAGCAAAAACACATAGAAACCATTTCATCACATTATTAAATTATTATTTTTGCTCCTTTTAATGTATTTTTGCTACATTACTCCCATTTGATCACATGTCAATGTGTTTTCTACACATGTTCTGCACTAATAAACCCTTTCCACCACTTTTCCACCTAATAATAATAATGCATCAATTTTATATGGCGCTTTATTGGACACTCTTTACACACTTTACAGAATTAAGGGATTATTCTTTCACTCCACACTTAGTGGTGGTAAGCTACTATTGTAGCCACAGCTGCCCTGGGGCAGACTGACGGAGGCGAGGCTGCCAAAGGGCACCATCGGCCCCTCCGACCACCACCAACACTCACTCACACACATTCAATATTGATCCATTATTGTCACTTTTTTTTACCTCTTTTCACCATATTTCATGCTTATTATTGTCAATTTAACCACATTCACCATTTGTTATGCCCAATATTTACCAGTTTAAGCTAATTGACCCCCGTAAAGACTGCATCCTATTGGCTGATGATGTTCCCCTTCAAACGGTTGCCAGATACTTTCAAGAAACTAAGAATATTTTTTGAACAATTTGACCCCATTTTTGCTCATTTTTACCCATTTTTCTGCAACTACGCCAAACTTGCCGTATTTTTTACATTTACATTACTCCCATTTCGGACACTTCTCGGTTTCAATGCCTTTTCTGCACATTTCCACTTTCAAGACATATGTTGACCCATTATTGTCACTTTTAACCTCTTTTCACCATATTTCATGCTTATTATTGGCAATTTAACCCCATTCATAATTTGTAATGCCCAATATTTACCAATTTAAACTGGCAATTTTAAGCCAATTGAACCCACCCTAATTTGCAACTTGGAACCAATTTTTGTGGTTTTTAAAAAAAATCCCATTTCACCACTTATTCCACCATTTTTGGTCACTTTCAAGTCAAGTCATTGACCAAAGTGCTGTACGGAAGTTATAAAAGTTTTTACAAGTAAAAGAAAATGACATAAAATAAATAAAGATACAAAACCAATAATGCCAGTTTTCCGTCCAGTTTAAAAGCCAGAGCTCGTATTTTAACCCATTTTATTTCTGATTAAAACAAGGATTTCTATCTTTAAGTTGACTATATACTATGGCCCAAATAATGGTAAACTTCCTGGATAACATGAGATAAAGAGCTTTAATTCCATGGGAAATGAACGCTGTCCTTTGTTTACGGAGCGTTGTACACATGTGGAATATGTTTGATGAACGCTGCTGGAACATTAGGAATATTTAGAAACCCTAAAACTGTCACTCAGACGTGTTTCACAGCTGGATCCTAGTTTTACCACATTTCACATTTAACAATGGCTGCTACATGTGTCATTGGTTTGTTCCCAGACTCTACTAATGTTGTGGTTCCAGCAGCTAAAGCTTGTTGTCCTCATGTGACTGATCATCATTAGAGACCCTGTACTCTGTTAGCATCTATGTTAGCATCTCTGTTAGCATCATCATTAGAGACCCTGTGCTCTGTTAGCATCTCTGTTAGCATCATCATTAGAGACCCTGTGCTCTGTTAGCATCTATGTTAGCATCTCTGTTAGCATCATCATTAGAGACCCTGTACTCTGTTAGCATCTATGTTAGCATCTCTGTTAGCATCATCATTAGAGACCCTGTACTCTGTTAGCATCTATGTTAGCATCTCTGTTAGCATCATCATTAGAGACCCTGTGCTCTGTTAGCGTCTATGTTAGCATCTCTGTTAGCTTCATCATTAGAGACCCTGTACTCTGTTAGCATCTATGTTAGCATCTCTGTTAGCATCATCATTAGAGACCCTGTACTCTGTTAGCATCTATGTTAGCATCTCTGTTAGCATCATCATTAGAGACCCTGTACTCTGTTAGCATCTATGTTAGCATCTCTGTTAGCATCATCATTAGAGACCCTGTACTCTGTTAGCATCTATGTTAGCATCTCTGTTAGCATCATCATTAGAGACCCTGTGCTCTGTTAGCGTCTATGTTAGCATCTCTGTTAGCTTCATCATTAGAGACCCTGTGCTCTTTTAGCATCTATGTTAGCATTTCTGTTAGCTTCATCATTAGAGACCCTGTGCTTTGTTAGCATCGCTGCTATCTTCATCATTATATAATGTATAAATGTTAAATATAAACCTGAATGTTACATTTACATCTAAATCTAAATATTAAATCTAAATCTAATGTTTAAATATAAATGTAAATCTAAAGGTTAAATCAGTTGCCAAATGTAAAGTTAAATGTTTAGAAATTGTACAAAGTGGGCAGGTGTGGGCATGCAGCCAATTTAACATTTATATTTATATTTATATTTATATTTAACATTTATATTTATTTATATATATATAAATTAAAATATAAACGTTAATTTTAAATGTTTTATCTAAATGTAAATGTAAAAGTAAATACAAATGTTCAATCTAAATCTAAATGTTAAATCTAAATCTAAATGTTAAATTGGTCACCAAGTGGAAAGGTAAATGTTTAGAAATTATAGAAAGTGGGCATTTAGATAAATTAGATAAATGTTCAAAATATGTTGGCTATGAAACAGTGAACAAGACTTACATTTGGCACCCCGTGTGTGTGTGTCTGTGCGCGTGTGTGTGTGTGTGTGTGTGTAAGCTGTTTTCCTTGTGTAGATGATGAGTATGAGAGGTCAAAGGTCAGCCGATCTCTTCTCACTCACACAATGTCAACACAACAATCTTTTCATGAATGTTTCCTGGACAGAAGCTGTGGGCGATGAGCGGGAACTATTTGGGGGAACAAGCGTGTCTCTGAGTGCAGATAAAGGAGGACATTGTGGTTCTGCTGAGTCACTGTTGGTCCAACCAGAACTAGACAAAGTGAGTCACAGATAAAGAACCTTTGAGGGTTTTACTTCCTCTACGTTGGCTTTGAGTCACTGGATCACGTACCAGGAACGCCTTTATGTCTGGTGCTTCTTTTACCTGGACTTGAATGGATGAATGGATGAATGGATGAATGGATGAATGGATGGATGGATGGATGGATGAATGGATGGATGAATGGATGAACCTAGTTTAGTCGTTCATAAATGTTTTTTTCAAAGTAGACGCTTGTTGACATTGAAATAATCATGAACATTTCATTGTACTTTAACAATAAACCATGTGACTAACATGTTATAAATGTATTTTATAGTTAAAGGTTCTGGTCTCATGGTTTATGTCCTAATAGCTAAAGTTAGCTGATAGCAGCTGGTAGCTGGTGTTAGCTGATAGCTGTCGTTAGCTCATAGATGATGTTAGTCCCCTATCAGCTAACATCAGCTATGAGCTAACAGTCTAATAGCTGATTACAGGTTTTCACGGCATGTCATCACCGCGTCATCAAACCGGAAGTCGCCATATTGTAGCTACTGAGCAGGTAAACAAATCAGGTAGTTGACCATATCAGGATAGGTGTTAGTTAGCTGATAACAGGTGTTAGCTTAAAGCTGATGTTAGCTCATAGCTGGTGTTTGCTGATAGCTGGTGTTATTTAGCTAATAGCTGATGTTAGTTAGCTGGTAGCTGATAGCAGTTGTTAGTTGATAGCGGATGTTAGTTAGCTGGTAGCTGATAGCTATTATTAGTTAGCTGTTAGCTGATGGCTGTTGTTAGTTAGCTGATAGCGGATGTTAGCTAATAGTTGGTATTAGTTAATGTTAGCTGATAGCTGGTATTAGCTAATGTTAGCTAATAGCTGGTATTAGTTAATGTTAGCTGATAGCTGGTATTAGCAAATTTAGCTAATAGCTGGTATTAGTTAATGTTAGCTGATAGCTGGTATTAGCTAATGTTAGCTAATAGCTGGTATTAGTTAATGTTAGCTGATAGCTGGTATTAGCTGTTAGCTAATAGTTGGTATTAGTTAATGTTAGCTGATAGCTGGTGTGTTGTCTTCGTATGTTCACAATGAACAGACAAGGCGTGATAACGTGTAGGTTAACTTTAATGCAGTCTTCACACATAAACCATATCGTGCTGCCTGCATGGCTGCGTACCACCAACTAGTGTTACCGCGCATGCGCCTAACTACTGCGGCATGCTGGGATGTGTAGTATTCTAATAACACACAGAACACCACATCTTTCCCCCTATAAAGAAGACATAATATTTACTCCTTACAACAAACCATGCTTAGGTATAATACTAATTATTTTAAAACTTTGCATTTCCCCTTAAGCATTATAACACTTGTAAACGACCTTTCAATGTAAACACTTTTTGTTTTGAAGAATAATAAAGTGCAAACTCACTAAGCATTAAAACATCAACTTAGATTCATGTAAACATTTTTCACATACATTTTTTTTTTTTTTTTTTTTTTTTTTTTACATATTACTATCAACTTAAGGGTCCAGGTTGCACCTGTGCTTAGCAACAGTCCATAGTCAGGAGTCTTCAGCAACTCTCAATCAGCCTTTTAGGTGGCTGAGCATGTCTCTTAGGTCTAAACAGTCCTTCAACAGCTGGCGACTGTGAGAGTTTGGAAAGTCTCTCAGCAGCTGGTGACGCAGACGCTGCTGTCAGACCACAGTCAGTGTGGTCAGGCCCACTGTTAGTTGGCTCTACAGATTCAGCTGTGTCCTGCTGAACCGTGTCCTGAACTGCAGTGTCCTTTTTAGTCTGCTGTAGTTGAACATCTGTTCGGTTCCTCCTCAGAGACAATCCATTCTCCATCTGAATCCTGAAGGAGCGTGGCGCAACTTCCTCCGTGACTTGTCCCTTTTGTCTCCACGTGCCTGTAGAGATGTCCCTGAGACGCACTGTGTCTCCAGGCTTCAGCATGGGAAGGTGCTTTGCTGTACGATCATGCAGCTGTTTTTGTTTCACTTTTTGTTCCTCCTTTGCTTGCCTGACTTTGTGTGCACTTTTGGGTGTCAGCAGGTCTTCACTTACTGGCAGGTTAGAGCGAATGCGCCTACCCATCAGCATTTGGGCCGGTGACAGTCCATTTTGCAAAGGTGCACTCCTGTAGATCAGTAAGCTTTTCTGAAAGTCATCTCTGTCCTGTGCTTTTTTCATCATGTTTTTTACTGTTTTCACAGAGCTTTCTGCCAAGCCGTTGGACTTTGGATAGGTTGGGCTCGACGTACTGTGCTGGAACCCCCATTCTTTGGCAAAGGCAGCGAACTCACAGCTCGAAAACTGCGGGCCATTGTCTGAAAACAGTTCGCACGGGACGCCATGTCTGGCGAAGACAGTCTTGAGGTAGCTGATGACAGCTTTACTCGAGGTTGACTGCAGTGCTCCAACTTCAGGATAGTTAGAGAAGTAGTCGGTGACCACGATGTAACTCTTACCATCATAGTCCAGCAGATCAGTTCCTACCTTATAGTAAGGTCTGTGGGGCACCGGATGAGTCATCAGTGGCTCCGCTTGTTGTTTTGGCCTGTAGGTGCGGCACAGGTCACATGACGCTGTTGTCTGGCTGATGTCTTGGTTGATTCTTGGCCAGAACATCACTTCTCTTGCTCTGCGCTTACACTTGACTTCTCCGAGGTGGCCTTCGTGTATCTTTTGGAGCATTTGTTTGCGCAGTGAGGGTGGAATCACAAATTTGCTCCCCTTTAACACTATGCCATCCACCACTGTGAGCTCTGCTCTGTAGTTCCAGTAGTCACGTATTTTCACAGGGCAGTGTTTTTTGTTTTCAGGCCAACCGTTCTGTACTGTGCATTTCAGTTCTTTCATTGTTTCATCTGCATCAGTCTCTCTCCGTATTTTTTCTGTTCTGTCAGCTGTTACTGGCAGAGATGTCACGATCATGTCCACATATGCCTGTATTTCTGCGCTTTTCTCACTGTCGGCACGTTCCTCCTTGTCCACTGCTCTAGACAAAGTGTCGGCGGTGTACATGTATTTTCCTTGTGTGTACAGCATGTGCACATCGTACTTTTGCAGCCTGATCAGCATGCGCTGTATCCGTACTGGACAGTCATTTAGAGGTTTTGACATGATGGACACCAGCGGTTTATGATCAGTTTCTACTTCAAAAGACTGACCATAGACATATTGGTGGAAGCGCTCACATGCATACAAACTCGCTAACAGTTCTTTCTCAATTTGAGCGTACCTGGATTCGGCGCTGCTCAGGGCTCTGGATGCATAAGCGACGGGTAGCCACTGCTCGTCGTGTTTCTGCAGTAGCACCGCTCCCAGGCCGTACTGTGATGCATCTGCCGATATCCTGGTGCTCCTCTCTGGGTCATAAAACTGTAACACGGGCTCACGTGTCAGCGTCTCTTTCAGTTTCAGAAAACACTGTTCCTGCTCGTGGGACCACGTCCATTCGTTTTTTTTGTTCAAGAAGACTCCTGAGAGGTGCTGACTGTGTTGAAAGCTGTGGGACAAACTTAGCAAGGTAGGTAACCATCCCTAAAAACCGTCTGACCTCATCTTTATTGGTCGGTCTTTCCATGTTGTTGATTGCTGATGTTTTTCTCGGGTCTGGCTTCACCCCCTCTTCACTGACGACGTCTCCCACAAAGGTGAGTGTTTTCACTCCAAACTCACATTTGTCCTTGTTGAGTTTCAAATTTACTTCCCTTGTTTTGTCTAGCACTTGTCTCAGCCTTTCGTCGTGTTCTTGTCGCGTTGACCCCCATACTATGATGTCATCCATCATTGTCTCTACGCCTGGAATGTGTTCAAAGATCATGTGAATAGTCTTGTGGTAGACTTCCGGCGCTGACAAGATACCATACGGCAGACGAAGAAACCTGTACCTGCCCTCCGGCGTGTTGAATGTGCACAGTCGCGAACTTTCCTCGTCCAGTCTCAGTTGCCAAAACCCAGACGACGCGTCTAGCTTACTGAACCATTTAGCTCCAGCAAACTGTGCCATAATTTCTTCTCTGGTTGGTAACTTGAAATGTTCTCTTCTGATTGCTTTGTTTAGGTCCCTTGGATCCAAGCACGTCCTCAGAGCACCTGTTTTCTTTTGCACGACGACCAGCGAACTGACCCATTCAGTTGGTTCATCTATCTTCTTGATGACCTCCAGTTTTTCCATGCGCACTAGTTCCTCTTTGAGTTTTTCTCGCAGTGCGAACGGGATTTTCCTGCAGGGATGAACAACAGGAGGCACACTTTTATCCACATGTATTTTATGTATTCCAGGTAGACATCCAAGTCCTTCGAAACAGTCTTTATACTCCTCCATGAGTGAGTCTTGATCATTTGCAGATTCTGGTGATGTCACAACAAACACTCTTTTTACCAGATCGAGCTTGGCACATGCGCTGAGTCCCAGGATTGGTTGTACTCTCATGTCCACGATCAGTAGCTGTGCTTTTATCTGCCGGCTTTTGTGTTTGAAGGTTGCAATGCATCCACCTTTAACAGGGACACGTTCTCCTGTGTATCCTGTCACTTTTGTTTTCACTGGATAGATTTTGCTCTTTACAGTGAGTGTTTTGTAGTCCTCCATAGATAGCAGATTTACGTGGGCACCTGTGTCTAACTTGAATGGTATTACAGTCTCATTTACCTCGATTGGCAGAACCCATTCCTCCTTTTCGATTGTACAGGTCTGCACCACATCCACAATGAACTCGTCATCCTCTTCTTCCTCATCGACTGTGTGAACTTTCTGTTTTGTAGCTGCCTTGCAACATTTAGCATAGTGATTGCTTTTTCCACAGTTGTTACATGATTTTCCAAATGCAGGACATGACTTAGGCTTGTGGCTGCCTCCACATTTACCACACTTGAACTCTTCAGATTTCTCTTTTTGGTCTTTTTGTTTGGTAAATGTTTTCTTTTTCCTTTGTTCTTTATGTATTGCATGAACTGTAGTTTCACCTCTCCGTAGCTCTTTTGCTTGTGCTCGGGTGGTTTCTGCTGCTCTGCACATACTAACACACTTGTCCAGTGTGAGTCCTGTCTCTCTGAGCAGTCTTTCTCTGAGACCATTATCCACTGTGCCACAAACTATCCTGTCTCTCACTAATGAGTCTCTCAATGTGTCAAATTCACATGTTTTACTCAGCGTGTGGAGCTCTGCTAGGTACTGATCAAAAGGTATTCCTTGCTTTTGGTCATGGGTGAAAAACTTGTACCTCTCAAAGGTCACGTTCTGACTAGGCACGAAGTAGTTCTCAAACTTTGTCATTAGCTCTGCCAACGTCAGATTAGCTTCATCTAACTGAAAGCTATTGTATATGTCCAAAGCATCTTCTCCAATAACATGCAAAAAGATATGAGCTTTCTGTTTATCATCATCACCCCCTGCTCCACTAGCTGCTAGATATATATTAAATCGTTGCTTAAAGCGTTTCCAGTTATCAGCAAGACTACCAGTCAGTTGCATTGAAGTGGGTGGACTTAGCTTCTCCATGAGCGTACGTCGGGGTGAGACAACTTCCACAGCTCTCTGTTGGTGCTGGTTGTGTTCCGATTCGAGCCCGAGATCCTCTTCTTCTTGTTCGATCTCCTCTCCTTCCCCCGTTTCACTTCCACTGTTACTCGTAACAACGCCCGTAGCCATTAGCAAACTCCGCTGGCATGCTGCTTTGTTAGCACGTTTCACTCACGCGACCGGACTTTTCCTTTTTTTTTTTTTTTTCTATTCCGTCGTTCTCCCGTGGCAAAACATCCTCCTGTAGCTGCTCACGGCCACTTCTGACACCATGTGTTGTCTTCGTATGTTCACAATGAACAGACAAGGCGTGATAACGTGTAGGTTAACTTTAATGCAGTCTTCACACATAAACCATATCGTGCTGCCTGCATGGCTGCGTACCACCAACTAGTGTTACCGCGCATGCGCCTAACTACTGCGGCATGCTGGGATGTGTAGTATTCTAATAACACACAGAACACCACAGCTGGTATTAGCTAATGTTAGCTAATAGTTGTGTACAGATGAGACCAAACAACATAGTCCAGCTATGATGTCATTTGTGTGGGTGTAATTAGATCTGTTTGTGTTTATTCTTCATTGAACCAACCATTCAAATCAACACAAAATCTCCCAGAGGAAGGTTGACTAACTTTGTGGTATTGTTGTGTATACAAGCAACTTTTAGCAATCAGAGGCAACATCATCACTGCTAAACAGCAACAGATGTTTTTAAGGAAGTCTCCTTTAGTCGTCCCTTATTTAGAGTTACACAACACAGCCTCAAATCTGACTTTATGAAGGACAGTTTGTTGTATTAGTCATTTTTTCTGTTTACTTTGGGAGCCGCACAAATTTAAACTGTGTAGTGTACACATCTTTGATATCATAGCTTCTAAGTTTGCCACGTTAAGATAAGATAATATTATGAGTAAGAACTAGTATATTTATGAGAATAACATCATAATTTCAAGAGAAAAAAACTTGTATTATAATGAAAGTAAAGTCAAATTTTTCTCAGAATAAAATCACAATTTCAATAGAATTTGTTTTATGAGAATAAAATAATAAATTCCTGAGAAAAATTAGAATTTTAAGAGTATAAGATTGTTTTTCTATGAGAATAGTCATAATTTCAAGAGCATTTTTTTATTTATTTCTATAAGAATAAAGTCAAATTTTATAAAAAAAAAAAAGCAAAGTCATAATGTTATGAGTATATGATTTTAAGTTGAGCAGAAAAGTCATATTTCATGGTCCGTGGGATCCTCAGTGTGGAGTTACAGAGTCTCAACAACTCTGTCTCCACCCTTTCCTCTGCACACACCCAACACAGCATAACGTGGATGGCTGTTCATCATAGGAATGGGATCCACACAAGGTTCCTGCTGCTTAACAGAAGGTTTTCCTTGCCGCCATGATGAATTCATGTTGGGTGTGGGATACATATGTATGTGTATATACGTATATATGCATATGTGTGTATCCATAAAATGAAGAGTCCGTCCTTAAGACTGCTCTACTGTAAAGTGCCTTGAGATACCATTGGTTATGATTTGGCGCTATACAAATAAAGATTGATTGATTGAAGATTGATTGATAAAGAAGTCATAAGCCTACGAGAAAAGTCATTATTTTATTTTATTTTTAAACTCACAATTTTAACTGAATTTATTGTAATGAGAATAAAGTAATACTTTCCTGAGAATATACATAATTTCAAGAGAATAAAATTGTATTTCTATGAGAATAAAGTCATAATTTTATGAGAATAAAATCATAGTTTTATGAGAATAAATTCATAATTTTAACAGGGATTTCTTAATGAGAATAAAGCAATAATTTCTGTGACTAGTCATAATTTCAAGAGAATAAAACTTGTATTTTATGAGAAAAAGTCATAATTTTATTTTCTTTTTAAACTCACAATTTTGACTAAATTCATTGTAATCACAATAAAGTAATATTTTCCTGAGAATAGACATAATTTCAAGAGAATAAAATTGTATTTTTATGAAAATAAAGTCATAATTTTATGAGAATAAAGTCATAATTTTATCAAAATCAATTCCTTATATTAAGATCTATGATCTACAGATGTGGATCTACAGAGCATTCAAAATGAGATTTGTGGAAAGAAATACTTCATTCTTTTGGTCCATCTGCATCACATTATCATCACTATCACAACTTTGAAAATAATCCTTATTTCCGGAATAGAGTTAAATTTTTTTCCCTTGTAATATTATGACTTTATTCTCATGATAATAAACGTTTATTCAATGTAGCCTTAAAACGCCTGTATGTAAAAACGTGTGTGAATAATTGGAGTGACAGCAACATGAGGGATGATGATGATGATGATGATGATGATGATGGGGGGGCGTAATCAGGGAGAGAGAGTCAGGAGGTTTCCTCTCACTGATTGGACGGAAGAGAAGGTCAGGACCATCAGAACCTTGTTAGAGAGAAGAAACTCTCTCTCTCTGTGTGTGTGTGTGTGTGTGTGTGTGTGTGTGTGTGTGCGTGTGTGTGTGTGTGTGTGTGTGTGTGTGTGTGTGTGTGTGTGTGTGTTTAAATCCATTAATGGATGACAGATGTACGTCAACCATTCTCTCAATTCATTTCAATTCAAAACAGCTTTATTTTATTTGAATGAGAAACAAGTTTACGTTGCCAAAGCAAGTGTGACATAGAACGATGTACACACAAAAATAATAAATATTAACCAAAACAATAACATAGAATAAAAATAGTTTCATTATATATGTAGAATGAAATTTACAATTAAATTATAAGTGTTATAAAAGGGGAAAAGGTTATGTACAGAGTTTACATATATAGATATACACGCACACATGTAAACGCACAAATGAATGAAAAATACACAAAATGTATTCCAGTAACACACGAGATGGTTACAAAAATACATGAAAATAGAAAAACAGAAGTTAAAAAAAAAAACACAAAATCATGACAAAAATACACAAAATGACTGCAAAAACACACAAAATTAGAGATCAATATACAGACCACAACAAAAATACACAGAATGATTTAAAAAACTATACAAAGCAACCACAAAATCAGAAACAAATAGAAAACAGTGACTCAAAAAACGCAAAATTTCTCCAAAAACACAGAAAATGACTACAGAAATACAGAAGAATAGACAAAACCACAGCAGAAATACACGAAATGACTCCTAAAACTCAAAGAATGACGATCAAATTACACAACATAACAACAGAAACTAACAAAATAAGATAAAAATTACAAAATGATCCAAAAAGACAGAAACTCTTTGTAGTTTCCTGTGTTAATGCTCTGATTTTATTTATGTTATTCTAATGCTGATTTATGCTGTTTATCATGTGACCCTTAGATCAGACACAACCACATGTTGATTAAAGTAATCTGTGCGTTACTTCCTGTACAGCTCTACGTCACTGATGCCTTATTTCAGTCGGTAGAGGGCAGCACTGTCACTGCACACATGGAGGGTGTGAACCTATAACCATTTAATATGTCTATGAACATAACAATAACACACTTCATACATAAGGGTGAGTGAATTATTTGCTGAGTCACGATGTGACTTTTATCTTTTTCTGTGGCTGTTTTCCTTTTCTTTTTTTTTTTTTTACTTCCTTTGTCCCATTTTTGCCCTTTTGACACTATTTAGTTTTTTGAGATTTTAGCTCCTTTTGCCAATAAATATTCCAAATTTTTGTCCATTTTTGCAAGTTGTTTTTGACACTTTTATCCAATGTTTGTTGATTTTTTTAACCACTTTTTGTTCATTTTTGGTTAAAAAATGATAATCGTACTAAAAATGACCAGCAACACACAAAGCGATAACAAAGACACACAAAATGAGAGAAAAATACACAAGATCACTACAAAATACATCAAAAATAGCAGAGAAACATACAAAATGACATGAGAAAGAACCATGCGACACCAAAAAAACACACACACACACTGAGAGAATGATTTAAATAATACCAAGAACACACAAAAACGGCAACAAAAACACAGAATAAGACACTTTTTAGTTTTTCCCGATTTTAGCTTCCTTTTGCCAAGAAATGTCCCTTTATCCTAAAATTTGTCCATTTTTGTAAGTTCTTTTTGACACTTTGATCATATTTTTGTTGATTCTTTAACCATTTATTTATTTTTTTTACTTTTCATCTAAATAAGAAACCTTTTGCCCATTAAATTTCACTTGTTTCCTTTTTCCCTACATTTTGCCTCTTTTTGTTCCACATTCTTGTCCTTTTTTACTATTTTTTTTTTCCACATTTTGCTCATTTCATCTCCCTATTTACATTACATACCACCTGTTTCCTCTTTTTTGTCTTTTTTTGGTCACTCTTAACTGCTTTTGGCCCATTGTAGTCACTTTACACTCTTTTCCTGCCATGTTTTTGCCACTTTTGAACCATTTTCTGTCACTTTACTTACACTTTTCCCATCGCTGGTTGTTTCTACTTCCCTAATCAATTCACTCACTGCTCAGTCGTTAAAATTATAACAATCTCTGTAATATATCTTTATTTCCTTAAATGGACAGAATGAGCAAAAAAAAAGTCCTGCTTAGAATCCTGATGAGTGATCACAGGAAGTCACGTGATGTCATAATAATCTGTCACTCATTGACTTTTCCTTTGTAATGATCTGTCACTATCAGCTGTGAGTGTGATTAATGAGTTCACTGTTTATATAAGCACTGCATGATGTAATCAATATATAATAAAGTAAGAAAAAAATACATAACATAGTACAATACAATTATTATTATTAAATCATTTAATCTGCAGGAAACAAAAAAAACAATAAATATTTTTATCAGTTAAAGACAGAATAAGGTCAAAACACTTCTATACATCTATTTATAGGACTCCACTTCCCACAATGCAATGCACCAAAATTTTACATATTTATTTTCAATCAAATATCTTTGATTTATTTATACATGAGACCTGCACCTGTAAAAAAATATGCTCGTCTTCAGCAGCTTTAATCTTCTTCTTCTTCTTCTTCTTCTTCTTCTTCTTCTTCTTCTTCTTCTTCTTCTTCTGTGGATCTTACAGTAGTTTTACTGTCTCCACATTCATAGTTTTATCTTCAGTGTTTTCATGTGTTCTCTGATCAACCATCCGTGCACTAAACACACCCTTCATTCCTCTGAGTTTCAAAGTGACTCGTTCATTGTGAGTCACACACGTTATAAATTCAACCTTGACTGACCCTGGTTATTTACACGATATACAGGTGCTGGTCATATACAGTAATTAGAATATCATGAAAAAGTTGATTTATTTCAGTATTTCCATTGAAAAAGTGAAATTTGTATATTATATTCATTCATTACGCACAGACTGATATATTTCAAATGTTTATTCATTTTAATGTTGATGATTATAACTGACAACTAATGAAAATCCCAAATTCAGTATCTCAGAAAATTAGAATATTACTTAAGACCGATACAAAATAAAAAAGATTTCTAAAAATGTTGGCCAACTGAAAAGTATGAAGATGAAAAGTATGATCATGTACATCACTCAATGCTTCGTTGAGGCTCCTTTTGCCTGAATTACTGCAGCAGTGACCTTCAGCTCTTCTGCATTGTTGGGTCTGGTGTTTCACATCTTCTTCTTCAAAATACCTCATAGATGTTCTATGGGGTGAAGGTCAGGCCAGTTTGATGACCAATGAAGAACAGGGATACCATGGTCCTTAAACCAGGTACTGGTAGCTTTAGCACTGTGTGCAGGTGTTAGGTCCTGTTGGAAAATGAAATCTACATCTCCATAAAGTTGGTCAGCAGCAGGAAGCATGAAGTGCTCTAAAACCTCCTGGTAGACGTCTACGTTGACCTTGGACCTAAGGAAACACAGTGGACCAACACCAGCACATGACATGGCACCCCAAACCATCACTGACTGTGGAAACTTTACACTCCACCTCAAGCAACGTGGATTCTGTTCCTCTCCTCTCTTCCACCAGACTCTGGGACCTTGATCTCCAAAGAACATGCTAAATGTACTTTCATCAGAGAACATAACTATGGACCACTCAGCAGCAGTCCAGTCCTTTTTGTCTTTAGCCCAGACGAGACGCTTCTGACACTGTCTCTAGTTCATGAGTGTCTTGACACCAGGAATGTGCTACAGCTGAAACATGTCTTACATACGTCTGTACGTGGTGGTTCTTGAAGCACTGACTCCAGCTACAGTCACTCTGTGAATCTCCTCCACATTTTTGAATGGTTTTGTTTCACAATCCTCTCCAGGGGGCGTGGCTATCACTATTGCTTGTACACTTTTTTCTACCACATAGCCAGCAGGCCAAGCCCAAGTTCAAGAACTTGTAGAAAACTGATACATGGAAATAAATTAAATATTTTACCTTTGAACAACTGGATAATTTAGCACTTATTATAGATAACATTTGTAAATAAAATGTGTCATTAAAAAAAGTGCAAATGCTCAATAAAACCCAGAGCAGCTTTAAGTTCAACATTTTTAAAAACTTGAACATTTTAACCCATAAAACTATTGGATCTGCCGAAAAGAAGAAAAAAAACGTCATATTCGAAGGTTTAAAAAAGTAAGGAGAAAAGGTAAAAAGTCGCCAAAAAAAAATAAATAATAAATAAAAAAAAATACTCAAGTACAGAAAAAAACTACTTAACTATTTGTACTTCGTTACTTGTCACCTACATCTGTGTGCGTGGCGTGTGTGCGTCTGTGCGTGTGTGTGTGTGTGTGTGCGCGTGTGTGTGTGTGTGTGTGTGTGTGCGTGTGTGTGTGTGTGTGTATGTGTGTTTGGATCCAATATCCAAAAACTAATCAGTAGTTTATGAACGTTTTTATTTATTATTTAGTTGTATATTTTTTAATTTCTCTGTTAATCCTAAAAAAAAAAGTGTGTTTACGCGCGTTCTGTGCGTGAGCGCGTGTCCGCTACTTTCAGTTTGAGGAATGCCGACAGGCCGCGTGCTCACAGGAAGCAGAGCGGAATTAAAAAGTTGCTGAGTCACCCTCCCCTCCCCTCCCCCTCCTCCTCCTGTTCTACAGACTTTGAACGACACCGTCAGCACCGACACCGACCGGAGGACTGACACCGGGACAGACAGAGACAGACAGAGACAGACAGACAGTCTCTGCTCATGGACGCCGTGAGTAAATCCTCTAGACATGGCGCTCGTGCACATTTCTCACGCACACACAGTGAGCTTTGGTTCCTGTTGCTCAACATTAGTTCAGACTCACTTTATGTTTGTGTTAAACTTTGTTATTCTGATCACTTTGATCTCAGTCACATGACCAACATTAACATCAGCATTAGAATCATTTTGAATGTTCTGTGTTTTTGGAGTCATTTGTGTGTATTTTGTTGCCATTGTGTGTATTTTTGTTCTTATTTCAAGTGTTTTTGAAGTCATTAAAGTTTGGTTGAACATATTTTGATTTCGTGGACATTTCTTGAATCTTTCTTTTAACGGCAAAATGCAACAGAGTACAGTGGTTCTCACACTTTTTAGGTTCCAGTCCCCCTTCGTCCGACTACAACATTTGGCTGTTTAAACTATTTAAAAACATCTATAGATCATAATGATGGAATTAATTAGTGATAACACACGTTTTAAATCATCTTATTTAGTAAATAACAGTATTTAGTGCAGTGGTTCACAACCTTTTTTGGATCGTGACCCCATTTTTAGGCCGGGCTGTTGTTGTTGTTGTTGTTGTTGTTGTTGTTGTTGTTGTTGTTGTTGTTGTTGTTGTGGACACTAGTTAAAATCACTACCATGGCTCAGTGGTAGGGTGGGTTGTCCAGTAACCGAAGGGCTGGGGGTTCAAATCCCGCTCTAATCGAGTCATTGTCGTTGTGTCCTTGAGCAAGGCACTTTACCCACATTGCCTTGTATGAGTGAGTATGAATTGTGTATGAATGTTGGCGGTGGTGGGCAGAGGGGCCGTAGGCACAAAATGGCAGCCACGCCTCTGTCAGTCTACCCTAGGGCAGCTGTGGCTACATTGTAGCTTACCACCACCGGTATGACAGTGTGAGTGACTGGTGTGAATGAATAACGGTTTGTGTAACTATATAAATCCAAGCCATTATTATTATTAATATTACTCCTCTGTTATTCGTGAACGAATCAGGCTGAAATTTGGTATCTATAATATATGAATGTGTACGCATCAACGCTCTGAGGCTTATTTTTGATTTGGGGCTCAGATGGGCCCTGGGGGGCCCCTAAAGAAGAAAAAAAATGAAAGTGTTTAATCTTTTATTTGTTGAGTCAAATATTGCAACCGTTGGTGGAACTGAATCATTGACACATACTAATATATGCATGTGACCTATTCCTCCGTATGTTCTACGGGGGCCCCAGGGACGACATTCTCAGGAACGTGGTACGTGCTATTCAGCGCTGAGACGTTCCGCGGCCGTAG
This sequence comes from Gouania willdenowi, assembly GCF_900634775.1. Lineage (NCBI taxonomy): Eukaryota > Metazoa > Chordata > Actinopteri > Blenniiformes > Gobiesocidae > Gouania > Gouania willdenowi. Next base: position 32,596,798 of record NC_041065.1, read on the forward strand.
CTTGTACAAACTTACAAACTATCAAGATTCTGTTGTTTTATTTTTTTTTTAAACAAATAATAATCATTTCAAAATTTTAAAAATGTATTTTCATTTTTCAATTTCAACTCCAGGCGACCCCACATGAGGTCCTGACCCCAAGGTTGGAAAACACTGATTTAGTGGCTCCTGAATAGATTGATTTCTATAGTTTTTATCATTTAGAATGACACTTTATTTATACATTTTCCACTCTCTCTCTACTGATATAGTAGATAAATAAGTTTTAAAAATCTCTTCATAACAAACACTAAGACAATCACATTTATTATACATTATAATAATAAACTGTCCTTGAGAAATGTCATATAAACCTTCTTAAAATCTCTCAATCATTGAAACAATGACAAACATATGCTACGAGACTTTAAAATAAATAAATAAAAAAACAGAACTTTAATTAAATAATGATAATTAAATCCACCAGTATTTGGTCTCTTTCAATACATCTTGGACGTTGCTCCTCTTTCTTTTTTCCTCGTGTGACAATTTCATCAAAACTAAACGGAATGTTATTAATTCCGACATCAGGCAGTAAAATTATTTATCTTTCAGGAACCGGTGGAACCTCTCTGACACACCAAATATTAGTGGAGTTAGGGTTATTTAAATGAACGTGTTCCCCGAGTTGCATTCAGGGACGGTTCGTAAAAAGAGGACATGTCTGGGTAAAACCAGACTATGGTCACCCTAATTAAAACATAGTTTTGTTGTTGTTTTGTATATTTTCAGTTATTTTTTGTATATTCCTAGTTGTGTTTTGTCTTTTTTTTTTTGCTGTAGCTTTGTGTGTTGTTTTGTGCGTTTACTTTGGGAGTGTATATTTTTAGACATCATAGCATCTAAGTTTGATCATTTAAGACAAGATAAAGAGCTTTATTCGTAACACGTTGGGGACATTTGGTTTGTTACAGAAACGAAGAAAAGGAAATAAAACTTTACACATTAGGAATAAATAAAAGAAACATGAATAACAAGGGTGGAATAAATTTAATAATGTAATACTTTAATAAAGATGAAATTAATCATAATTCGACAAAAGCAGCAGTAACAACGTAGTGACACACACACACACGCACACACACACACACACACACACACACACACACACACACACACACACACACACTAAGGGTTTTTATAAACATCCATTATTCATCACAACAGCAACACACAATCATATAATCTTTGGAATTACATTATTTGTTGTTATGGGCAACTTTTGTCACAGGGGGCGGGGCCACAAACGTGATTGTATCTGATCTGAGGGTCACATGATCAACATTCAGGTCAGCATTAGAATAACGACCAATCAGAGCATTAACACAGGAAACTACAAAGAGTGTGCGTTTTTGTTGTTGTTTTGGACATACAGTATATTCTCCTGTCTATTTTGTATATTTTTTTGTTATTTTGTCTTTTTTTGTCATTCGTGTTGTTGCTTTGTGTATTTTCATTGTTGTTTTGTGTGTTCATTCCTTTTTTGTGTTTTTGTTTTATATATTTTTGTGGTTTTTTTGTATTTTTGTTGTCATCTTGTGTGTTTTTGGAACCTTTTTTGTAATTTTGTTGTTTTTTTGTGTGTAGATTCACTTTGTGTGTTGTGTTTTGTTATTTTTGTATTTGTCTTGTGTGTTTTTGTATATTTTTGTTTTATTTTTGTGGTCTTGTTTTTGGAGTTTTCTTTGTAATTTTGTTGTTCTGCGTGTTGATTCCTTCTGTGTTATTTTTTGTAGTTGTCTTTTTGTCACACACACACACACACACACACACACACACACACACACACACACACACACACACACACACACACACACACACACTTCAAGGTGTTAAACAAGGTGTCAAAGCAAACAAAACAAGAACAAATATACAGTAAGTCAATGTTGTTGCTCAACAAGTTGAGCAACTGAAGCAACAGGTTGTCGTGGACGTGTTTAACGTTAACGTGCTTTTGTGTAACCTGACAACAAACAAAAGCAACAACAATTACACGTGTCCTTTAAATCGGGGGTTCTCAACCTTGGGGTCAGGACCCCATTTGGGGCTGTGAGACACTGGGAGGGGGGTCACCAGATGCCTTCAAGAAAATGAGAATATATTTTGAACAATTTGAGCCCATTTTTGCTTATTTTTTTTTAAATTTTTCTGCAACTACACCAAACTCACCATATTTGAAGCTATTTTCATCACTTTTTCTTGCCATGTTTTTGCTCATACAGGGTAATGGGCCCTATTCGTATATTGGTATGTGCCATTTTTTTTCCAGGCTCCGAGCGTTGATGCGTACACATCCTTAGATAATATCTACCAAATCTCAGCCTGATCCGTTCATGAATAACAGAGGAGTATTGATTTGAACTAGTGTTGAGTCTGGTAGCCAGACATTATAAATATCGAGATATGAATTTTGGTCCGTATTGTCCAACACTACAGTACATTAGGTTTAAATGAAGTGAGATGTTTAACTTCTGTGTGTCACTCCTCACATCACTGGAGCTTGAAGCAGAACAACTCAGCTTTAGAGGTGGTGAACAAACAGAAAGAAAGAAAGGACGTTACACCACATTAATCTGTGCAGGAAATCAACCAGCATGCTTTCAAATCACATCAAAATAAGTCAAACAAACAACAAACCACTTCATAAATGTAGATTTACATTAAAATCAGGCCCAAATATGACACAGAAAAGGCCTCACGTGCATATTAAAGGACATTATTATACATTTACATGATATGTTTCACTGTAAAACAGATGATTGAAGGTCTAGACTTCGTGGAAAATGAATGAATGGATGAATGTCTAAACCAGGGGTGTTAAACACATTTTAGTCCAGGTCCCAAATACAAAGTAGTTTGATCTTAAGTTGTCCACAGATTTTAGGAAAACGAGCAATTTCAACATTAATGTCCAGGAGTTTTCATTTGGGAAGCTTTAACTAACAGGTCACCTTCAGGGTTTTCTGCCCCGTCATCCCACAGATCATTTTACAGCTGACTTTAGGTCAAATATTGCTGACAAAGGCTCTTTTTCATTTAGTCTTTACTCACCTTAAACAGATCAACAATGATGGAATCAGCTGCAGGTGAACAATGAGCCATTTTCATTGGTTAAAGCAGTGGTTCTCAACCTTATCAGGTCTCGACCCCCAAAATAAAGGTCCCAGAGAGCGGGGACCCCCACTGTAGCTGAAGGTGGTGGAACACAGACATGAACATTGAAGAACAGTCATGTGGAGACAGGACCATCTATAAGGGTGGAAATGGTGGTGAAATGGGATTTTAAAAACCACAGAAATTGGTTAAAAGTTGCAAACTAGATTGGACAAAAATAGACAGAAAAAGTGGTAAAAAGGGTTTAAATTGTCAATATTGGAACAATTAGTTTAAACTGACAAATAATGGGCGTTACAAATGTGAATGTGTTGTCAAAAATATGCATGAAATATGGTGAAAGAGGTTAAAAGTGACAATAATGGGTCAACATGTGACATTAGGTAAAAAAGTGGTAGAAAGGGTTTATAAGTGCTGAACATGTCTTGAAAGTGGAAAAAATGTGCAGAAAAAGTCATTGAAATGTGACGTAGAAGTGTCGGAAATGTGAGTAATGTAGCAAAAATACATTAAATAGAGCAAAATTTTTGCAAAAAAAGTGTTGAAAATAGGGTAAAATATGGTGAGTTTGGTTTAGTTGCAGAAAAATTGGCTCAAATTGTTCCTAAAATATTCTTAGTTTTTTGAAAGCATATGGGGACCCCCTCCCAGTGTCTCGCGACCCTAAAGTTGAGAACCCCTGGGTTAAAGGAACACTCAGTCACACACTGCAGACTTCACAGTTGCTCAATAACACGTCATGTTGTTGGTAGCAGTCACCGTGTCACACAAAATACACAAAACACACTAAACACAGTGTGTCAGATTAACAAAGCAAACACCTCCTTATCTCAGAGTGTGGGTGTGCGTGTGCGTGCGTGTGTGTGCGCGTGCGTGTGTGTGTGTGCGTGTGTGTGTGTGTGCGTGTGTGTGTGTGTGTGTGTGTGTGTGTGTGTGTGTGTGCGTGCGTGTGCACTCTGACTATTTGGAACACACAGAAACGATGACGAGGCAGCGACACAAACACCCCCCCCCCCCCACCACCCCCCCTTCCCTTTATTGTGTTTTAATCTCACAGATTTATTGCCTCATATTTTCACTTTCAAATTGACTTCACTCTGTTTCAGAGTTTTATATTTAAATAAAAATCATCAAAGTGTTTTTCCTCTCATTTTGTAAATGTGTAAAAAAAGATAATAAAAAAAAAAGAATAAATATGATATACATATAATCAAAAATATACAAAAGGGTATTTTAGCTAAATAAGATTAGTAGTTTGACCAAATCAAGACCATCAACGTCCGCCATAAATTTGTTCACATTGCTATGCATGATCACAGACTTATTGAATATTCAATATTTATTGTGTCGTTGGCTGCATTCTCATAGGAAACAATGGGATATTTTCTGCTGAAATGATCAATAATTGTATTGAAGATCAGCTGGTTGCAGCTTGTAGCTCATTGGCTATCTCATAACGGACAGAATGAGACGTTAACTTTACTGAAGTCCTGATGTGTGATCTATATTCTGCTGCTCCTCTGACATTGTTACTGAATGATGTTTCCTGCAATGATTTATCATACTACACTATTGTTTCATTATCTCGAGATAATTATCCCGTTATCACGGGAAAACAAAGTCTTGTTATCTCAAGAAAATGAAGTCCTGATCACGGGGAAAACGAAGGAAAAAAAATGTATAAAAGCATGTCCCTTTAGGGGATATAAAAGTCAGGTTTGTATATCAGCTCTGTCTGCTAGCATAGCATCTCTTCTTCACTGCTAGAATAGCTGCATCCCAACCAAACACTGGGTTACCAGCGCCCTCTGCTGGTCCAAACTAATATCTGGCGGCTGCAACTGAAGGAAAACAATTATTCTCTCTAAACATTTCCCCAATAATATAATAAATTTTAACATTCATAACATTAGTGAATTCAACTAAATTAAATAAACATTATCTTTAAGAAATATTCAACAAAGAAAAGAGTCGCTAGTAAGAATAATTCACAGACCAAATTTGTAAAAAATTAGATTTTGAAGATGTTTTTAATTCTTCTCTATGAAATTGAATATGGATTTTTTAAAACATTCATAATCAATATCATCATGAATTATGAATTAAAAGTCCTGCGTCCAGGGTACTGGGTTATGAAAATCACAAATGTAAGGGTATATGTGAGATATATTATGAATATTAATGTGCATTGATACAACTAAATATTTTACCAAAACCAACTACAAGCAAACCACAGAAAAATGATGTAAGTCATGCAGATATGTTCCAGTACCAGACAGTATTCTACAGAGGACTACTAACAGACCACGCCCCCATACTACTGCTATACTATAAGTTGGTATGTTTTCAACTGGAAAGAGATAAAGTGATAATGATGCTCAATTCTTTGTCATCATTACCATGGATACCAGATTTCAACTTGTAAATACATCATGCAAACACAAACATGGGGAGACAGAGCTTTTTCTATTGCCGCCCCCCCCCCTCACTCCCTCAAAATCTCAGAGACTGCACGGACCTTCTCACCTTCAAAAAACACCTGAAAACCCACTTATTTCGGACTGCTTTTAATGTATAGCCATTTTATCTTGTAGTCTACCTATTATTTATTACATTGTGTTTTTTACTTAAGTCTATGCCTCTGTATTTTTACTTATGTAAACACTGTAAAAGCGCTATACAAATAAAATGTATTATTATTATTATTATTATTAAACGAGGTGAGAAAACACATCATGCTAAGAAAAGTGCTACAAAATAGACAAAAGTAAAGCCACAATTATACTAATATAATGCATCAAAAACCACCATATAGCATCATTTTTGCTAAATGCCCCCGACCCTTGTAGTTGTCCTGCGTCATCAGCGGGAACTCACCGCATCTTTTAGCCTTCTACTTTTTTTTTTAATTAATCATACTACTTTTTTTCTGGACATCTCTGTCAATACATTAACACTTAACACTCTTTAAAATGCAGTTAAAAAGTTTATATTTCTTTTTTGATTGTCAACTAATATTTTGTTCAAAATTTTAATTTGTCTTTTGATATTGATTTTTGTGTACTTTGTTTATAACTTTTCCTCATACATCAAAGTTTAATTGTGCATTTTGTCTCATGATTTTATTTATTTATTTGTTAGCTTGGCTTATTCTAAATTGTTTGTATTTATTGAAAGGGGCGGAGCTCTTATACAAGCCCTTTAATGTTTTTTAATGTGTGCTAAATAGATAAATAACTGAATGAATGAAATGGAATGATCCTGTTTCCATCTCTCCTCAATGTGTTTGTATTTTTATTTTTTCACAGGATGAAGACGTAATTCCTGCACAGATGTGATGGCCTACACTCCCTTCCTCTTTCCTATGAAGCGTTGAAGAAGTAATAGATTACTATTACTAATAATGGTGATCATGGACTGAGTGACGTGTTTTCAACCTATTGATCCTGGACAAACAGTGGATGATGTGGATGATTTCTTTCTTGTGTTGATGGAGATGTGGTGTGAGATGTTTGCTCCACCTGGTGGTGGCGGATGGAATCACTGCTACTTCTTCCTGTTTCATCTTCATGTGTTTAATACACTACACAGAGATTAAAACAGCTGGATGGTCATGTAAACATGTGGGACCAAAGGACATTGGACACTGATTTTTTTCCCACATTAAAGCCAACCTGAACACTTTAGGCTCCGCCCCCCTGTGAAGTGCTCCATGCAGGATGAATTGTCTCTGGAGGAAGAAACCAGACTTCTCTGCTATCGTGGTTCCGTCCATCCGTGGATCTGGATATCTGGACTACACGGTGGAGACGCACGCGTCCAGGTCCATGAAGGTCATGGAGGAGTTCAGACAGAAGGACATGTTGTGTGACCTCACCATACATGTGACCAATAATGACAAAAACACAGTGGACTTTAAGGTAATTAAGAAACAATCAGACACATTTAAGGTATAAATATGACCTCACTAATACTCTTCACATCTGCCCTCTGATTGGTTGGATTTGAATGTTTCTTCAACCATTAATAGACTGTCAATAACAAAGTCACATTATACACACACACACACACACACACACACACTCTCCTCAGTTAAAGGGATCCTCCTGTTTTTACAAATGTGGCCTAAAGTCTTTGAAATTTATTAGAAGATTTAATGTCTAATAAAACACATTATTTTGCACCATATTCATTTAATTGCCACATACTGTTGAAGACACAAACCCTGAGGATAGAAATTTTTCAACTGTCTGTGATTTACTCGCTAACTTTAGCCACCAGAGCGCGTCAGCGCACTGTTTAAGGGAGAGTTAAGGTCCCTTAGGAGAGCTCTTTTTCTCTGCTTCATTGTCTACTACCAAACTTCAGAGTTGGAACTGTCGCCTCCTGCTGTCACTGATTTTGAACTGATTTTCTGTAAACAAAAGAGGTTTACGTCGACATCTTTAACTTTTAGGACACATTTGTAAAAACAGTGGAGGGTCACTTTAAACTCCAGAACTGACCAAGACAAGACCCTACAAATCAGTTTTTAACGCGGTTCTCGCACTTTACTTTGAATTTGTTTGACTGCAACTCTTTCAAAGCACAACATGCACAAATCTTCAGTCTTCAAACTGTGTGGTTCCAGGTTCATAAGGTGGTCCTGGCCTCGTGCAGCCCCTACTTCAGAGCAATGTTCACCAGCAGCTTCAAAGAGCGCCACGCCTCTGAGGTCACCATCCAGGATCTGAACCCTCAGGTGGTGGGGAAGCTGATCGACTACGCCTACACCGCCCACATCACCGTGGGAAAGCAGTGTGCGCTGCACCTGCTCCTAGCTGCCATGAGGTGAACACACAGCTCCACCACAGAAGAAGAAACACCAGAGGAGTGTAGTAGCAGTGAATGCTCTTCTTCTTCTATCGTTTGTTGAAGGTATCAGGTTGACGACGTGGCCAAGGCCTGCTGTGATTTCCTCACCAAACATCTGGATGCTTCCAATGTCATCGGAATCTCTCGCTTCGCTGAAGACATCGGCTGCCCTGAGCTGCTCCAGCACTGCTGGCAGTATGTCAACACACACTTCAGTCAGGTAACACACACACTAAGGTCACATCATCAATAAAGCATCATCCTGGGAATATAAGCTCTATTTAAATATCCAGTGTTGTGATACTTACTGTGAATTAGTAACTAAAAAGTAACTCATTTACTTTACTAATCACGTTAGTCTGCAGATAAAGACATAACGGTGGATCCTCTAAAGGTTTACGGGTATTAAAACGTGTGCAAACGTCACTCCACGCGCTAATAAGGGGTAAAAACCCTAGGGAATCAGGACTGCGTGTGTCACAATGTGCCCTCAATCCATTTAGCGCGTTTGCCTCTGAATATGTAAAGAAGACGGAGCTCATAAGGGGCGCCAAAAATGGGAGGAGGAAATGCAAATAAATTAATGCAGTGGACGCAATGCAATTCATCAAATCAGGAACTGTTTGCGGTGACTGTTTCTGTTCCGAAAATAGTACGACTCACAAGCAGGTGCAAACACACACACAGAGATCAGCTGCACTGAATGTTGACACAAAACACAGCAGAGATGGAAAAAGATGCTCCAGTGAACCTTTCTAATAAAGGCAAATAATTTCAATAAAACAATCGTCAATATTAACAGCCAATGAATAAGAAAATGCAGAGTAAAGTGTGAGGGAGAGAAAAAGGCGGTGCGTGTGGAGTCTGGTGTGTCTGCGGTGCTGAGGGTCACTGTACGCGACGCTCCAATGACCTCAGTGTCTTTTTCTCTATGTTTTGATTGTTAAACTCTCGTGTTGCTTTGATGGGAGGAGCGTCAGGCCAGCATCAGCTGATCAGCTGCACAATTCACGCACAATGTTCACATATGCGAGTGTGCGTGACACAGCGCTGCTCAGGAGCTCAGACCTGCTGGATGACGCTCAGTAGATCATCTTCTGATGGTGCTGATCGATTGATTGACAGACATTAGCTCAGATCAATAGGATGGTTTCTGTCCAAATCTGCTTGTTTTTCATGGACTGATCAGAGCAAAGTTACAGGTCCTAACGGAGCAACCACATTAAACTAGGGGGAAAAATATCATTAGTTTTTCAAGTTGTTGATGTTTTTTAAACAAAAATGTTTCTATGTTTATTTAGTTTTTTACATTATTAAATGTTTGTGCAGCAGCCTTACTTCTCCACATTGAACGAGCAAAATGTTTATTTAATTAGGGAGGTCTCAACCACGTCTTTACGCAGGTGAGGAAACAGCGCCACCAAAGGATTTAGGGACGCACCTGGTATAACACCCTTTATTTGGATTAATAAGTCAAAGATTGTTTGATCTAAAAAAAAAAAAAAAAAAAGAGGGAAAAGGTTGAAATTGTTGCTCTCTCTTATTAACATTGTTGGTAAAGCTTGGTGCATTGCATTGTGGGATGTGGAGTCCTGTAGACGGATACATAGAAGAGTTTTTACTTCTTTTTTTACATTCTTTCTGTGATTTCTTGAGTTTCTTCTCCAGACGAGGAGGATAGTGATTGGTTTGTTCCCAGTAATCCCAGTAATCACTACAACACATGCAGTTTGATTTTTTACCAAATAAACAAATAATAAACATCCTCCATTGTTTTGCTGCAACTTTCAGTGAAAACATCAGGAATGTTTTGGTCGACTCTTCCCCACCCCTTCTGTTGTCCTACCCTGACTCCCTCTTCCCTGTTCCCTTCCCCCTCTCATAGGTGTAACACTGCCCTCTGTTTTTACATCTTCCCTTTAATAAAGTGTTTCTTACTCTTCCTTAGGGGGGCTGGTGATGGTCACAATTATGCAATAAAATAAATGTATTTATTTCTCTGCAATAACAAAAAAAACATGCATTGTTGTCGTAAAAAGATTACACTTCATGTAGTGTTGACCTTTGACAGCATGTGCAAAGAAAAAAAAGAAATCAAACACAAGAAATTACAGTCAGTCAAAAGAAGAAAATTCTGACTTTATTCTCATAAAATCTCATATATAATTATTTTTTTCTTTTGTTTTCCTTTAGTGTGTATTTAGACAATTTTGCACCAAACTTTTGAGTTGGTTTTACAGCCTTCATGTCATTACTGTTACTGTATGATACTGTATTGTACCTGATCTGAGGGTCACATGATCAAAATGCTTGTCAGCATTAGAATGATGACCAATCAGAGCATTAAGACAGGAAACTACAAAGAGGTGTGTGTGTGTGTGTGTGTGTGTGTGTGTGTGTGTGTGTGTGTGTGTGTGTGTGTGTGTGTGTGTGTGTGTGTGTGTGTGTGTGTGTGTGTGTGTGTGTGTGTGCGCGCATTTATTAATAACATTTGTGAATTTTGCGTCTAAATGGGCTTCGTTCAGTGATTTGATGATAGTTACATGCCTAACTTACTAAAATATAGTTTTATTTTGAAAAGCTGCTGATCAATGCTCTTGTGTTGCAGGTGACCAAAGAAGAAGAGTTTTTAAGCCTCACTCACTGCCAGGTGGTGGCGCTCTTCACTCACAACAATCTGAAGGTTCTCTGTGAGTCTGAGGTGGGTAACACAATGCCTTCCCTTTCAAAATAAGAGTCTTTTACGAGTCTCAGATATGTGCCAAACAATGCCTTCCCTTTCAAAGTAAGAGTGTTTTTCTCAGTCTGTGATATAGGCCAAACAACACCTTCCCCTTTCAAAATAAAAGTGTTTTATGAGTCTGACGAGTGTGCCAAAAATTTTTGTTTCAAAATAAGAGAGTTTTTTGAGTCTGTGGTGTTTGCCAAACATGTCTTCCCTTTCAAAATAAGTGTTTTTATGAGCGATATGTGGGCCAAACAATGCCTTCCCTTTCAAAATAAGAGTGTTTTTATCACTTTGTGCTTTAACTAAATTTTTACTGTTGTTTTTGTTTCCTTTTTAAATGATTTTTGCTTGTTGTATGAAATAAACAATACCTTTGTTTTATTTTAGATGTTTCATTCATCAATTGATATGTAGACGCTGTAAATCAGAATATAAACTGAGGTGCTTTATGTAAACCCTGTCAGGTGTATAAGGCGTGCACGGACTGGGTGCGAGGCGACCTGGAGAGCAGGGTTCAGTATCTTCATGCTCTCCTGAACGCAGTTAAAATCTATGCATTACCTCCAAACTTCCTGAAGAATGTTCTTAAATCCTGTGACATCCTGAGCAAGGTGAGTCACGTGACTACGTGAACTTCCTCCATGTGGTTTCTCACACTCACTGGCTGTTTTTCTATTTTTATATTCCAGGCTGATTCCTGCAAGGACCTCCTGTGGAGAATCTATGACGCCATAATCCAGGGGAACTTTCCTCCTGCACCAAAGAGAGGTCCCCAGCTGATTTATGTGGCCGGCGGGTACTTGGTTACAGCTTAGTATCACTAATAACAGCACAATTATTATAATAATTCATAACATCCAGGGAGCAGAAACAAACAAAAAGATAAAGAAAATGACAGAAAAATATTCAGAATGAGTGTATAAATGCACAAAATGATAAAAAATGCAGAAAGTAATACAAAATGACAACAAAATAAAAATCTAGGGAGCGAAGCCTGACAAAAAGATACAGAAAGTAACAATAATATACAAAATGAGGCCAGAAACACACAAAATTACAGCAATAACACACAAAATAATATAAAAATAAGCAAAATGACAGAAAAATATACAAAATGCAGCCAGAAAAACAAAGAATGACAACTAAAAAATTACTCTGAAAAATGATAAAAATACACAAAAAGACAGATACAAAATAACAACATTTCTCCAAAAATACAGAAGAATCAACAGAAATACAAAATGTCTCCAAAAACGTACTAAACAGGAAAAAACCACAATATGACAGACAAAAAAATCCCTCCAAATGAAAGAAAAATATACAAAATGACTCACAAAAGTAGAATATACAAAATAAGTCCAGAATCGCACAAAACCACGCGAAACAACAGAAAAATACATAAAATAACATAAATATACAAAACGACTCCAAAAACACAAAAACTCTTTGTAGTTTCCTGTGTTAAAGATCTGATTGGTCATTGTTATTCTAATGCTGACATGAATGTTGATCATGTGACCCTCAGATCAGATACATCACATTTTGTGAATCTGTGTTCAGAACGATGTTGTAACGCGACTCTTTATTCTCTTTGTCCAGATACCGTCAACGTTCTCTGTCCATGATGGAGGCGTTTGATCCCATCAGGAACGTTTGGATTAAACTGGCTGATATGGAAACACCGTGTAGCGGTTTGGGAGCCTGTACGCTACTGGGACTGCTTTACACCGTAGGTTCTAGATCTACTTTACACCGTAGGTTCTAGATCTACTTTACAACGTAGGTTCTAGATCTACTTCACAACGTAGGTTCTAGATCTACTTTACAACGTAGGTTCTAGATCTACTTTACAACGTAGGTTCTAGATCTACTTTACAACGTAGGTTCTAGATCTACTTTACAACGTAGGTTCTAGATCTACTTTACAACGTAGGTTCTAGATCTACTTCACAACGTAGGTTCTAGATCTACTTTACAACGTAGGTTCTAGATCTACTTTACAACGTAGGTTCTAGATCTACTTCACAACGTAGGTTCTAGATCTGCTTTACAACGTAGGTTCCAGATCTACTTTACACCGTAGGTTCTAGATCTACTTTACAATGTAGGTTCTAGATCTACTTTACAACGTAGGTTCTAGATCTACTTTACAACGTAGGTTCTAGATCTACTTTACAACGTAGGTTCTAGATCTGCTTTACAACATAGGTTATAGACCTACTTTACAACTTAGGTTCTAGATCTACTTTACAACGTAGGTTCCAGATCTACTTTACAACATAGGTTATAGACCTACTTTACAACGTAGGTTCTAGATCTGCTTTACAACGTAGGTTCTAGATCTACTTCACAACGTAGGTTCTAGATCTACTTTACAACGTAGGTTCTAGATCTACTTTACAACGTAGGTTCTAGATCTACTTCACAACGTAGGTTCTAGATCTGCTTTACAACGTAGGTTCCAGATCTACTTTACACCGTAGGTTCTAGATCTACTTTACAATGTAGGTTCTAGATCTACTTTACAACGTAGGTTCTAGATCTACTTTACAACGTAGGTTCTAGATCTACTTTACAACGTAGGTTCTAGATCTGCTTTACAACATAGGTTATAGACCTACTTTACAACGTAGGTTCTAGATCTACTTTACAACGTAGGTTCCAGATCTACTTTACAACATAGGTTATAGACCTACTTTACAACGTAGGTTCTAGATCTGCTTTACAACGTAGGTTCTAGATCTACTTCACAACGTAGGTTCTAGATCTACTTTACAACGTAGGTTCTAGATCTACTTTACAACGTAGGTTCTAGATCTACTTCACAACGTAGGTTCTAGATCTGCTTTACAACGTAGGTTCCAGATCTACTTTACACCGTAGGTTCTAGATCTACTTTACAATGTAGGTTCTAGATCTACTTTACAACGTAGGTTCTAGATCTACTTTACAACGTAGGTTCTAGATCTACTTTACAACGTAGGTTCTAGATCTGCTTTACAACGTAGGTTCTAGATCTGCTTTACAACATAGGTTATAGACCTACTTTACAACGTAGGTTCTAGATCTACTTTACAACGTAGGTTCCAGATCTACTTTACAACATAGGTTATAGACCTACTTTACAACGTAGGTTCTAGATCTGCTTTACAACGTAGGTTCTAGATCTGCTTTACACCGTAGGTTCTAGATCTACTTTACAACGTAGGTTCTAGATCTACTTTACAACGTAGGTTCTAGATCTGCTTTACAACATAAGTTATAGATCTACTTTACAACATAGGTTATAGACCTGCTTTACCATGTAGGTTCTAGATCTGCTTTACAACGTAGGTTCTAGATCTGCTTTACACCGTATGTTATAGATCTGCTTTACAACGTAGGTTCTCGATCTACTTTACAACGTAGGTTCTAGATCTACTTTACAACGTAGGTTATAGACCTGCTTTACAACGTAGGTTATAGACCTGCTTTACACCGTATGTTATAGATCTGCTTTACAATGTAGGTTCTAGATCTGCTTTACAACGTAGGTTCTAGATCTGCTTTACAACGTAGGTTCTAGACCTGCTTTACAACGTAGGTTCTAGATCTACTTTACAACGTAGGTTCTAGATCTGCTTTACACCGTATGTTATAGATCTGCTTTACAACGTAGGTTCTAGATTTGCTTTACAACGTAGGTTCTAGACCTGCTTTACAACGTAGGTTCTAGATCTGCTTTACACTGTATGTTATAGATCTGCTTTACAACGTAGGTTCTAGATCTCACCAGTAAATAGACTCACACTGATTAGTATAGATCATACAAGGGCAACTGGGGACACGGGGCCCACATGCAGACATTGATCTTGTTTTGTGTGGCCCCCAAAGTAAATGGACAAAATGACCAAAAAAGCACAAAATGACAGAAACATACAAAATTACATAAAAATACATTAGAATAAAAATATACTCAAAATCATTCCAAAAACACACAACACAACAACAAAAAAACAACATGATAGAAAACCCATAAAATTACAATTTACAGAAATTTTACAAAACCACAATGAAAACACACAAAATGACAACAAATATAAAATGACTCGTAACACCCAAAACAACAATAATACAAGAAAACAAAAACAAAAAGTTCAAAATGAGAGAAAAATATACAAAATGACTTCAAAAACACAAATGACATTTACACACCAAACTATTTGTTGTGTCCTGTGTTAATGCTCTGATTGTTTTTCTAATGCTGACATTAATTATCATAAACTGCACTGTGAACACAAACTGTGACAGAATCATAAACAGGACTATGTCAGTGTGAAATCAAAGTGGTTTTTATTGTGTTTGTGACCCAGGTTGGAGGTAGAAACTATTCCCTCCCCAACAACACAGAGTCCAACCTGCTGTGCTGCTACAACCCCATGACCAACCAGTGGAGTCAGAGAGCCCCCCTCAACCTCCCCAGGAACAGAGTGGGAGTAGGCGTGGTCGACGGATGCATCTACGCCGTGGGCGGGTCTCAGGGCTTCGTTCACCACAACACGGTGGAGAGGTGAGACGTTCTCTCTGTGGGAAATGTGCTGCAAAAAATATTATAAAATGACAACAAGAATACAAAAAAATATCTTCAAAAACACACAAACTCTTTTATCGCTCCAGGAAAATGCACATGGACAAAAAAACCACAAAAATAGCACAAAAAGCGACTCCAAAAAGCATAAAAATAACAAATGCACAAACTTTGTTCTTTCGTGTGGCCCTCGCTCTAATTATGCCCCCCCCCCCAAAAAAAAATACATATCGGCAAAATTACAAAAGGAAAACAGAAAAATGTATTCAACAACAGCGAAAATACACAAAAAGATTCACAAATGATTAAGAAACTCAAAAAACACAAGGATAACAAAAATATATAAAAACAAAAGAAATACAAAAGTTAAACACATTTTAACAAGTTGACTATAAAATGAAAAACACAAACTTAACCAAATATTGCACAACACAACTAAAAATACTGAAAAATGTACAAAATAAATGACCTAATAAAAGTTAACCTTCTTCTTGTGTTAGCTTCTGTTAGCATCTCTTATGCTAACAGGTCCTAATTCAGCTGTAAAATACACTAAACAAATATCTATCATCTAATTTCTTTCCTATCTATTGATTACCTTGTTAGTCTCCATAATCAATGATAATATAGGTTTTAATATTTATGGTGTGGACGTCTGGGCCTGTTTTGTGTCAGTATTCTCCTACATTTGTTTAATTGGAAAAACATCTGAAACATATTTTAATAATCATTAACTACATATGTATAGAACTGTTCATAGAACTGTAACATGGTTCCCCAGGTTTGTGTTAAATTATATTTGACATGTTTTATAGAATTTTTATGGCAATTACAATTATAAAGTCAATTATCTGAACTCAATTACATTTTAATTATGATTATGACAGCAACAGATTATTTGAATTACAATTATATTTATGCCATAATTGTAATTGGTGGCAAACGTCTCTGCTCTGGATTAGAATAAATCTCATCAAAAGTTGCCCAACATGGTTGCCGGTTTAACCTAATCCACTTAATGTTGCCGTACACACACACACACAGAGCTGCCGTGAATCCCTTTAAAGACCCAATGTGATTATCAGAGCTCCTCCTCCCTGACGTTACAGGTGGGATCCAGAGTCCAACATCTGGACGTTTGTCCGTCCCATGTCGGTGGCACGGCTGGGTGCCGGGGTCACCGCCTGCGGGGGGTTCCTCTACGTGGTCGGAGGCTACGATGGAATGAGACGTTGGAATACTGCTGAGAAATATCATCCTGACACGGACACGTGGCACCAGCTAGCCTCCATGAGCAGCCCACGCAGCGGACTGGGTGGGCATTCATTACGAGAAACAAACTGACAATGAGATTAAAGTCTGGCTGTCAGAGGAAAAACGTCACAATATTACATCGGAAAAGTCATCATTTTACAAGAAAACACTTTATGTTTTAATGTTTATATTTTGAAGACTAAAAGCTGTAATGTTGTGAGAGGAAAAAACGTATAATATGAGAAAAAATGTGTAATGAGAAAAATCATGTAATATTATGATAAAAAAATGTGTAATATGAAAGAAAAAACTTGTAATATGAGAAAAAAACATGTAACTTGAGAGAAAAAAGTGTAAAATTATGAAAGGAAAAAATGTGTTATATTATGAGATAAAAAAATTTGTAATACGTGAAAAAGAACTTATAATAATATGAAAAAAAATAATAATATTATGAGAAAAAATGTGTAATATTGTGTGTGTGTGTGTGTGTGTAGGTCTGGTGTGTGTGAACTCCTTCCTGTACGCTATCGGAGGTTACGATGGTCATGTGCAGCTGAACTCTACGGAACGTTACGACACGGTGGGAAACCTGTGGGAACCCAGAGCTCCCATGATGCACTGCCGCAGCGCGCATGGAGTGGCCGTGCACGAGGGACTCATCTACGTCCTGGGTCAGTCTAACTGTTATCACAGGGGGCGGGGCCACAAACCTGTGATCACATGATCAGCATTCATGTCAGCATTTACAATAATGACCAATCTGAGCATTATAACAACAAAGGAACTGTTTGTTTTTATTATTTTAGTTTGTTTTATGAATCATTTTTAATATATTTTCTTTTGGTTTTACATATTTTTCTGTTATTTTTGAGTCGTCTTGTGTAATTCTGTCTTTTTGTGAATTTCTCTGTTATTTTTGTGTATTTTTAGTCGTCTTGTGCAATTTTTAGTTGTTTAGTTTGTTTTTGTGTACATTTGTTTCTGTTAGTGTATTTTCATTTAATTGTGTATGTTTCTTATTTAGTTATTTTGTGTATTTTTGTTGTGATTTTCTAAATGTTTGTAATTGTAGTTGTTTGTCTTTTTTTAAATGTCTTTGTTCTTCATATATATTTGTTGTTAATTTTAAGTTTTTTGTGTGTTTTTGTTGTCATTTTTTACATTTTCTGTCATTTTGATCAATATTTGTTTATTTCTTTTGTTTTTTATTAATTTTTGTTGTTTATTTTTCTGTAATTTTGTCTGTTTTTTGAGTGATTTTGTGTAATATTCTTGTCATTTTGTAAATCTCTATTATTTTTGTTCATATATTTTTCTGTTGTTTTCCTTTTGTGTGTATTTTTAATGTTGCCTGTTTATTTGTGTGTCTTTTTTGGCCCCCGAACCACCAGTTGCCAATTTCTGATTTAAATAGAAACTACAGAACTTTTCAAATTTGACACAAAATATTTGTCATTTCTATAAAAAAACAAAACAAATTGAACCAAATTAAAGTTCGACTGGAGGCAAATGACATTTTACACAAAGCAAATATGGGATGCTTCTAAAATGAAAATAATATTTTTGTGACCTTTTGATTGAAATGAAAGCTTAATGATTATTGATTATTGATTGAACTCTCTGTGTTTGTGTTTCAGGAGGTTTTGAACACAACGACTTCCTGCCCAACGTAGAACGTTATTGTCCACAGTCTGACACGTGGACCAGCCTCACCAACATGTCGGTCGGGCGCAGCGGGATGGGAGTGGCCGTTACCATGGAGCCCTGCCCCGGGAACCTTCCTCAGCAGGAGGAAGAGGAAGAAGAAGGAGGAAGTACCCACCATGTGACAGGAAGAGGAAGAGGAAGTCAGCCTCCAGATGAACAATCCTCACACTGGGATTATTGATCCGCTACCAGCGTTTGGCTGTTGACCACGCCCCCTTTTCACACAGATCTACACTAAACATAGATCTATTTTGTACAGAATGATTTTAGAATAAATAAATGTGAGGGAAAATGTGTTTAATGGTTTCATTTCTCCCAGTTGTTTGTAATGCAGATGTTTCACCACTAGATGGAGCCACAGCTTGAGAATCACAGCTTCTAAAGGAGGGGGAGGAGCCTCACCATAAAGATTTACTTTGATCTCCTCAATCACCAAAGTCAGGTGTTTTCTCTATTTATTTATTTTTTTCATTTTGTCTATTTTAGCTGTTGTTTTGTACATTTTAGCTCATTTTGTGTGTTGTAGTAGTTTTGTGTTATTTTGTTGTTTGTATTTTATTTGTGTATTATTTATGTCATTTTTGTTGTCATCTTGTCTATTTTTGCTTGTTTTGTGTGTTTTTTCATATTTTGTGTATTTTTTCATATTTTGTATATTCTTAGCTCGTGTTGTGGTTGTTTTGTGTTATTTTGTTTGTATTTCATTTTTAATTTATTGTTTTTGTGTGTTATTAATGCATTTTGGGTAATTTTTGTTGACATTTTATTCATTTTGTGTATAGATGTGTAGTTTTTAAACCGAGTGCCACATGTGGCCCCCGCGCCTCCAGTTGCCTACCTTTGCTTTAGGTGACGCTGTGTGAGGCGTAAACTTTTCCAACGTGTTTAACTAATAGCAAACATACAGAAAAGTGCACGAGATGAATTAGAGGAATGCACACGTGCACGCTCAATCGGGGCTCTAGGAGCTGAAGGGGGCGGGGCTTTAGCGGCCCTAGGCCTGTAGGTGTGTGACCTTGGGAAGGGATGACCTCATCAACATCTCTAGTAAAGCTAATGTGTTCATTGTGATGCTCGGGCCATGAAGGTGACTTTGGTGTGGAAGCACGTGCACAAAGCGACGTGCACATAGCACTGAGGTAAACGTTACTACTGACCACAGACAGGGGCCACATGTGGCCCTCGATCAAAAACACACAAAATGACTCCAAACACACACAAAATAAAAAATACACACAATAAAAACAAAAATACACAAAAAAATAGAAAAAATGTTTTCAAAAACCTAAAGTGAGAACAAATATATATATAATGACATCAAAATAACTCCAAACTGCAGAGAACCAGAGCGAGGGCCACTTGTGGCCCGCGAGCCCCCTGTTGCCCATATGTCTCTGAAGAGGTTGGTTGCAGTAGGTTGCTCTTGGTTGCATGTAGCTGTGTATTGCCTGTTGTGTTGTATGTTGCTTTGTGTTGCATATAGCTGTGGGTTGTGTTCTGTTGCATGTTGCTGTAAGTTGCCTGTCGTATTGCATATTGCCGTGTGTTTCTGTGGGTTGCCTGTTGTGTTGCTGTGTGTGTGTTGCATGTTACCATATGTTGCCTGTCTTATTGCATGTTGCCTGTTGTGTTTCTGTAGGTTGCCTGTCAAGTTGCTGTGTATTGCCTGTTGTATTGCATGTTGCCTGTTATGTTGCTGTGGGTTGCCGTGTGTGTTGCATGTTGCCTGTTGTGTTGAATGTTGCCGTGTTGCCTCCTGCTCTCACTGTGTTTCTCTCAGACTCAGAGCGAAGCATGGTGGACGGTTTCAAGCTCCCCTTTCTCTGAATTGATTCTACTATGGGTCCTAAAGAAACACGCTCGGACCTCCGGAGGAGGGGGGGAGGGGGGGTCGCTCTTTAGCTTCACCTTTAGCTTCACACCAACACACACTCTACACCACCCGTTCACAGCAACACAACCCACACACAGTTGTGTAGATGTTGTGTTTGTCCACACGTCGTTAACTCCCGCTCTGTGACACAGGCCTGTTTCCAGCTCCCCCCCCCGCGCTGTTCCCAAACATGGTACATTCCACAATTTATTCCAGGGAAAGACTGACAGTTTTTTGGGTCATGAAGCAGCTGTTCCAGTCAATGGTTCACCCTCCCTCCGCAAGAATAAGGAATTAGTACATTTCAAATTAGATAATGGCATAACGTCGCTGGAAGAAAAGGAAAAAGTGTCACATTGTGTTCGTAGTTCAAACTAAACTATTAAACTGTGACAGAAAAACATTTTTATTCTCTAAAGTTATTACTGTTCCTTTTTGTAACCAAAATAACACGATACCTCTTTTGTTTTGTCATGTTTGTGTTAGTCATACTGACGTAGGGAGGAAACCAAGTGGAATAATGGCAGAGATTTAACTGAAAAACATTCACAAATATGTCCACAATTTAATTTTTCAGATATTCATGTTTTTTAGATTTTTACGTGTTTTTCATATTTTCACGTTTTTCAGTTATTCACATTTTTTAGATTTTCACGTGATTCTCAAATTTTCATGTTTTTTAAGAATTTCATGTGTTTTTCAGATTTTCACATGCATTTTTTCACGTTTTTTTTTTTTTGAATTTCACGTTTTTCAGATTTTCATATGTTTTAAATGTTCACATTTTTTTGATTTCACGTGTTTTTTTAATTTAGATTTTTATGTGTTTTTCAGGTTTTCACATTTGTTTTTCAAATCCACAAATATATCCACAATGCGTTGCTGATATTGAACATGTTGCATTGCTAATATTAAATGTGTTGCATTGCTCTATTTGTCGACAAGTATGAGAAAAAGCAACATTCTGTATGTGTTCATGAGGAAAAGCTTCGTTTCTGTGCATACTTGCACAAATATTTCACTTTGGATGTGTGCGTGCACGTTGGTGTGCATGTGCGTGCGAGCGTGCGAGTGCGTGATAGGTCGAACCCTTCCTAGAGCTCCTCTGCTTTTAAGTGGATTAAAAGTCCAGCTGAGCCATTGTTGGACAGACTGGGTGTCGTTTAGATGAGGATTTACCACTGATTACCTCTCACACTGATGCCTTTGTTATAATGCTACTGTTGCTACTATTGCTATTTTTCTACTATTGCTACTATTGCTATTTTTCTACTATTGCTACTGTTGCTACGATTGCTACTTTTGCTGTCGTTGCTACTGCTGCTACTATTACTACTGTTGCTACTGTTGCTACAATTGCTGCTAT
Organism: Gouania willdenowi; assembly: GCF_900634775.1. Lineage (NCBI taxonomy): Eukaryota > Metazoa > Chordata > Actinopteri > Blenniiformes > Gobiesocidae > Gouania > Gouania willdenowi. The sequence continues at coordinate 32,618,303 of NC_041065.1, forward strand.
TGCTACTGTTGCTACTGTTGCTAATGTTGCTAATGTTGCTATTGCTGCTACTGTTGCTACTGTTGCAACTGCTGCTGCTGTTGCTACTATTGCTATTATTTATACTGTTGCTACCATTGCTATTGTTGCTACTGTTGTCACAGTTGCAACTGCTGCTACTATTCCTACTATTGCTACTGTTGCTACAGTTGCTGCTAAAGCTACTATTGCTTTGTTGCTATCGTTGCTGTCATTGCTACCATTGCTACTGTTAAATTAAATTGTAATTTTAAAGGTTTTTTTTGTTAATTTGTGTAATCTTGTATTTTAGTAAAGGGCCTGATTTTAATTATGAAGAGAAGGGAAATTGTTTTCAGTTTCACAACGTGAATTCCATTTTTAAATCGGAGGCTCAAGTTTCTAATGTGATGCTAAAAAACATGTCTAATGTCATGCTAACAAATGCGTTTCTAATGTCATGCTAACAAACACATTTCTAATGTGATGCTAACAAACATTTCTAATGTCATGCTAACAAACACGTTTCTAATGTCATGCTAAAAAACACATTTCTAATGTGATGCTAACAAATATGTTTCTAATGTCAAGCTAACAAATGCGTTTCTAACATGACGCTAACAAACACGTTTCTAATGTGATGCTAACAAACACGTTGCTAATGCGATGCTAACAAATACATTTCTAATGTGATGCTAACAAATAAGTTTCTAATGTGATGCTAACAAACATGTTTCTAATGTGAGGCTAACAAACACGTTTCTAATATGATGCTAACAAACACGTTGCTAATGCGATGCTAACAAATACGTTTCTAATGTGATGCTAACAAATATATTTCTAATCTGATGCTAACAAACACATTGCTAATGTGATGCTAACAAACATGTTGCTAATGCGATGCTAACATTAACTGAAGATTCGTTGACATTCACAGGAACAAAGTGTGACCCAACATTTGGAGACACAACATGTTGAAACAATTTCCAGCAAAACTTCTGACTCCAAACCTTGTCTCAGATCTAAGAGGAATTCCTGGAGTCGAGCAGCTGCTGATGTTTGTGGAGTTTTTCACGTCTAGTTTTTCAAGATTCATCCGTTCACTCTCACAGCTGCACGTGATCTTCACTCCTCCATCAGGCCTAAAACTCTACATACATCTGGTTTCCTTGGACACCTGTGGTTGCCAAGGAATTGTTAGCTTTTACACGGCGATGACATCACACAACCACCCACCGATCCCCACACACACACCCACTGTCGCCTCTCGTCGTTGGTGCTACTGCTGTGCCTGAGGTGCTGTGCCTGAGGCGACACAGGTTTGTGTCCAGAACAACGAAGTGATGTTTGTAGACGTGAAAATCTATGAAAACATTCAATGAAATGTTGTTTTTTTTTTTTTTTAGCTCCACATCCGTGACTGGTTTGAGGAAGTTCCTCAGGGATGAAACTCCAGCGTGTACCTGTGTGTGTGTGTGTGTGTGTGTGTGTGTGTGTGTGTGTGTGTGTGTGTGTGTGTGTGTGTGTGTGTGTGTGTGTGTGTGTGTGTGTGTGTGTGTGTGTGTGTGTGTGTGTGTGTGTGTGCAGATGAAAGTGCATGTGTAGTGTTTGTGTGTGTGTGTGTGTGTGTGTGTGTGTGTGTGTGTGCAGATGAAAGTGCATGTGTAGTGTTTGTGTGTGTGTGTGTGTGTGTGTGCTGATGAAAGTGCATGTGTAGTGTTTGTGTGTGTGTGTGTGTGTGTGTGCAGATGAAAGTGCATGTGTAGTGTTTGTGTGTGTGTGTGCAGATGAAAGTGCATGTGTAGTGTTTTTGTGTGTGTGTGCTGATGAAAGTGCATGTGTAGTGTTTGTGTGTGTGTGTGTGTGTGTGTGCAGATGAAAGTGCATGTGTAGTGTTTGTGTGTGTGTGTGTCTACTCCCGCCAGCTTTTAATGGGGATCATGTGTGGAGTCAGCAGCGCAGACACACAAAAACATGCTATCCCCCCACCCATGCGCACACACACACACACACAGAGCGTGCCTCAGTCAGCGAGTTAAGAACAACTCCTAGGGGAGGTAAAGCACCAGTTTCTGTGCGTCTTTGTGTGTGTGTGTGTGCGCGTGTGTGTGTGTGTGAGACAGAGCACACACTTGCAGTGTTTCATGGGGGATGTGGTGGGGGGAGGCTGGGGGGTGGGAAGGAGAAAGATATGGGCAGTGAGCAAAGGCAAAAGGATGGAATGGGCGTGTGTGTGTGTCTATATGTGTGTGTGAAAGAGAAAGCGGTGGAATCGACCGTGAGGACAGAGCACATGGTTGGGAATCATGGGGGAAAGGTTGGGGGGAGGTTCAGGGAAAGAGGCCCTGCAGACAGTCGACAACATACGGATTCAAACCTTCAACCTCCTCCTGTGTGACAATGCCAGAAAAATAAAGCTCTGACCCAGAGATGGTCATCTTTTATTACAACATCCATGTCATCATTCAACAATCAATCAATGTCTGTATTGATTAATATTAGGGTCTGAATTGGAAAAGAAAAGCTCATCTCTACTGTTTGTGATAAATCCCAGACTTACTATGTTTAAATGATATGTTAAGGTTTCAATTATTCAGACAAACTTTTTTCAGGATATTTACTTTGATCTCCTGACATGTTTCGACTGCCAACCGTCAGTCTTCCTCAGAGGAATTTGCTGATTGTTTTGATGTGTCCTTCTTTCTTTCTAGGCGTGGCCAACTTGACAGTCCTGTCAAGGCTGGACACAGGTTGGCCACGCCCAGAAAGAACTCATCAACGCCTCTGAAGAAGACTGGCAGTGACAGTCAAAACATGTCAAGAAGTCAAAGTAAATATCCTGAAAAAAGTTGTCTAAATAAAGGACACTTTAACATATTGATTTAAAAAAGAAGACAGAAGTAATTTGCTGGAATTATCACCAATCAATCAATGTAGTGATTGGTAAATATCGGAGATTTAGCGTCTGCCAATATCGACAACATGGAGGAGGAAGTAATGACGTCTCTGATTGTGTTTCATTACGCTTGGAAATGTGCAAAATCTAAATATTTCAATAAAAACTGGTAATGGAAACACCTGAATTAAAAAAAACCCCACTAAAATATTGCTAAAATTAATGTACTAAGGTTTCATTTATTCAGACTTTTTTTTTGGGAAATTTACTTTGATCTGCTGGTCGCTTTGATGTTTCCTCAACTTCCACATAGAGTAATTCTATGTGGAAGTCAAGGAAATTGTACACAACACAAAGAGATTAGCAGATGCCTCTGAACAAGACTGACAGTTGGCAGTCGAAACATGTCAAGAGATCAAAGTAAATCGCTTTGATGTAATGTGTAAAAAAGTTATCTGAATAAATTAAACCTTAACATATGATTAAAAAAGAATAACAAAATGAACTCATCGGAATTACTATGTGGAAGTCAAGGACATATCAAAGCAATCAGCAGACGCCCCTGAAGAAGAATGACAGTTGGCAGTCAAAACATGTCAAGAGATCAAAGTAAATTTCCTAAAAAAAAGTTGTCTGAATAAATTAAACCTTAACATATTACTTTTTAGCAATATTTGAGTGTTTTTTGGAAATTCATGTGTTTCCGTTACCAACTTTTATTGAACTATTTAGATTTTACGCATTTCCAAGAGTAATGGAAACACAAGATGTCAACACTTCCTCCAACATGTTGGCAGGAACACTTTGTCTAGTTCAGTCTGAAAATTGAAATCATCCAACAATCCTGCAACGCGACGCGTTTTGTGTTTTTCAAAGCGTCTCGTCCACTGATCGAACGGTTAATGATTGCAGAGGACATTTAGCGCTCGTTATCAGCCACTCATCAATCCTGTTTAATAGAAGAAGGTGTAACGCTTCACTAGCTGAAGGTAAATAACATCTGCTGACAGTGTGTGTGTGTGTGCACTCACTTCATCCACTACACACACACACACACCAAAAAAAGAAAGAAAAACAGGAAAAGAACAATCTGGATGTGAATTGAGACGCAGGTCAGCAACACGTGGTTCTCAGGTCAATGTAAAGAAAAGCCTGGGAGCTCTCCTTCTTCTTCTTTTGCAAACTTGGCCGTTTGCTGCTCATACCAAAGCCATGACTGACGCTTTGGAATGAAGTGTTACTGATGAGTATTAGAGACGATCCATGATAAAGTCTATTGTTTTGTCTTTATTACGTCAATGATTGACTGGGTGGCATCTATTCCGGTAAGTACCGTGTTGAGCGTTCTGGTCTCACCATTTACATTTGTCCTATTCTTTAAAGGGATCCTCCACTCTTTTGGAAATGTGTCCAAAAATCTTCTAAATATACTTATTAGTAAATCTATGTCTAACAAAACGCATTATTTTGCACCATATTCATTTAATTAAATTTCAGAAATGTGACTACTTTACAGTTTCAGAGCCTGTGTTCCTCCATCTTAAAATCACATGATTGATGATGTCACAGGGCCCCACTGCCTGTAAACATCCCATTGTTTTCTATTGGAGTGAAACATTCAGCCTGATTTTGTAGCTTTTTAGATTATTTAGCAGCATTTTCTATCATTTAGCACTTGTGCTGCTATTGGTTGCTCTAAAAAAATCCAGGAAAAGTTAAAGCTGTCGATATAAACCTGTTTTGTTAACATAAAGAGGCTCAAAACAACTGTGAATCAAAAAATAATCTGTGACCACTGGGGGCGACAGTTCCAACTCTGTGGTCTGGTAGTAGACAATCAAGCAGAGAAGAAGAGCTCTCCTTAAGGACTTTTGGGCTGCGTCTGAATACTCCCTCCTTTTTTCTCTTCTACCCACTTTTCCTTAACCCGTGGATGGTTTGGAAAGGTGTTAGGAGAGTAGTTAGGAAACGTCCATCACGTTTGTTTTGACAATCAGACGCACTTCCACTAGGTGACGTAATAATCAGACGGCCGCAAAGGTTAGTGACTACAAATTTCCCAAAATGGACTAAACGTGCATTTATAACACTTTGTGTCAATATAAGTTCAAAAGTCACAAGTTCAAAATCAAAGGAAAAGAGGCCACCAGGCTACGGTAGTAAAACTAAAAGAACGTCACATTGAGAATGGTTACTCACACTCACCTTCCACTCACTAATCAACATTAATCCAAAATAAGTAGGATTTTATGAAATAGTTACATTTACACCAGATATAGGCCAAGATACATATTGTTGTAGACAATGCAATGGTTTAAGTTATTTTGTAAACATTAGTGACAACAGGGGAGAGGAAAACCAACGATGGCTTTGGAGATTCATTTCCTGTTGGAAAAGAAAGCGCAGAGAGGGGGATGGATGGATGAAGGTTGGATGATAAAGGTTGGATGAAGGGTTTGTTTGCTCTGTATTAACATTGTGGGAAAAGTTTGGTGCATTGTGGGATGTGGAATCCTGAAGACCAGTTGTTCTCAACCTTGGGGTCAGGGCCCCATTGGGGTCGTGAGACACTGGGAGAAGGTCGCCAGATGCCTTCAAGAAACTAAGAATATTTCTTGAACAATCTGAGCCCATTTTTGCTTGTTTTTACCATTTTTCTGCAAATACACCAAACTCCCCATATTTGAATCTTTTTTCATCACTTTTTCTTGCCATTTATTTGCTTCTTTTAATGCATTTTTGCTACAATATTCCCATTTCTGACACTTCGACATCACATTTCAATGCCTTTTCTGCACATTTCTTCCACTTTCAAGACATTTTTGGCACTTATAAACACTTTCCACCACTTTTTCACATATGTTGACCCTTTAATGTCACTTTTAACCTCTTTTCACCATGTCATGAATATGTTTGCCATTTTAACCACATTCACCATTTCTCGTGCCCATTATTTGTTTAAACTAATTCTTCTAATACTAACACTTTGAACCCTTTTTCATGTGAAACTCTTTTTGATTTTGTGTATTTTTCTGACCCATTGTGGGTCTTTTTTGCCGCCCTGTTGTGTATTTCTCTTTCATTTTGTGTGTTTTTGGAGTCTTTTTGTGAACTTTGTTGTACTTTTCTCTATTTTTCTTTCATTTTAAGTGTTTTTTTTATTCACTTTTACCTCGGTAAATGTTTAACGATGTTCTCGTTGCTGTAACAAAGCTTTGGTTTTTTTGATGAATGTTGAAGTGACACAAAGCGGGAAAAGAAGAGAAAAAGGAAGTGATGCTGAGAGATGTAGAGAGTGGATGTGTTTGAGGAGGTGATGATGACGATGATGACGATGAAGATGATGATTGACAAACATCCAACAAACGCACTGATTGGCAGCAATAATGACGCCATTCAATCAGAAATGAACGTATGAATGAATGAGAGACGTGGAGTGATGAAAAATACAGGTTTGGAATGATTGAGGTGTGTGTGTGTGTGTGTGCTTCGTTAGGCTAATTACAGCGTTTCCATGTAAATAAGGCTGTCATAGAGGAGAGGGACACGCCCCCTCTTTTTCACAGCCAATTAACCTAAACTAGCTTGGAATTTACACACACACATGCACTCACACTTTTGGAGTCATTTTGTGTACTTTCTGTCATTGTTTTATGTATTTCTCTGTCATCTTGTGTGTCATGGACTCATTTTCATTGTCATTGTGTGTATTTTTCTCTTGCATTGTGTTTTTTGTGTGTGTATTTTTCATTTATTTTGCATGTAGTAATTTTGTGTATTTTTTTAATTTTTGTGCAGTTCTGTTGTTTTAGGTTTTTGAAGTATTTTTGTATATTTTTGTTGTAGTTTTGGGTCTTTTGAGTAATTTATAAACAGTTTTTGTCCTTTTGTGTATTTATCTGTTGTTTTGTGTATTTTTCCTGTTATTTTCTGTCATTTTCTGTTATATTGCGTCATCTATTTTCTCATTTTGGGTTTTTGGGTTTTTGTCATCTATTTTTGTTGTCCTTCTGTATATTTTTCCATCAAGTTATGTATTTTTCTGTTTGACTGACGGCCACATGTGGCCCCCGGGCCACCAGTTGCCTACACTTGTCTATGGCTGAAGGTGGATCTGTATGCATGGGGCGTCATGCTGCTGGAGATGTGGTGAGAAGCATCGATCATCTCAGGATAATGATAAATGTCTTTGTAGCTCAGAGGGGAAGAAGAGAGAAAGACTCACTGATGAAGAAGAAGAGGAGGAGGAGGAGGAGGAGGAGGAGGAGGGAAAGAATCTGGGAAAGTTTAGGAAATAACAGACGGAAGACAGAAGTTATCAGGAATAAGAAGAAAAGGATTAGTTCAAAAGATCAGGATGAACGTAGGAAAAAAGTGAAGGATGGACAGAGAACGAAGGAGAGGAAATGATGAGGAGAGAGTGAGAGATGGAGAGGAAGGATGAACAGAGAGATGACATAAAGTGGGTCAGAGTGTGAGGATGAGGAGGAGCAACAGAGAGAGAGAGTGAGACAAGGGGCCGAAGGCAGACAGGAAAAGTTTTTTTTTCTCTGTTATATAATCAAAATTTTTATTTTTATTTTTTTTAAATTCCAAGTGTAAGAAAGAAAAATGTATTAAAAAAACCCCACAAAATACAATTATTTTTTTTGTCTTAATGCTATGTCCTTTTGTGTATTTTTCTTTCATCTTGCATAGTTTTATGTACTTTTGTTGTTGCTTTGTGTGTGTTTTTCTGTCATTTTTGTGCAGTTTTATTGTTGTTTTAGGATTTTGAAGTATTTTTTTTTGTATTTTTGTTGTTATTATGGGTTTTTGTTTTCAATAGTGACTGTTATTTAATAAAAAATATTTATGTTACAAAAATGACAAGTGTAAGAAAAAAAATGTAAAGAAAAACAAAACCATCATTTATTTTTTACATACAGTGTATATCCATGATCACCTGTGATGAATAAATAATGCAGCTTTGTGAGGGCTGCAAAGATGTGAGTGCGTTTTTTTATTTGTTGTTTTTGTAGTTACTTTACTATATTTGTTGAAATTTGTATATTTTTCTTTTTTTCCATGTTTTTGTTGCATATTTGTGTTTTAGTGGTCATTTTTGTTATTGTCGTTCTGTGTTTTTGGATTCATTTTGTGTATATTTTTATGTTATTCTGTACATTTATGCTGCTGTTTTGTATATTTTTCTGAATATGTATAGTCGTTTTGTATATTTTTCTCTCACTTTGTTGCTGTTGTGTTTCGTTTTGTCATTGTTTGTACATGTCTAAGGATTCATTTTTCATGTATTTTTGCAGTTATTTTTTTTTATGTGTTTTTGCAGATATTTTTTTAATGTATTTTTGCAGTCATTTGGTCTATTTTTGCTGTTTTTATTTTTTTGCGTTTACGTTGGGGGCCACATGTGGCCCCTGGGCCACAGGTTGTCACTATATGTTGAAATGTACTTGTTTGTTTAATTAAAGAAAGCCAATAAAAGCCTGTAGTTGTAAAAGTGTTGCAGTACTTTTCACATGTAAAATGTTCATACTTAGGTATTTTGAAAATGATCTTTTTTTATACGAGATACACAATAAAACATTAAAACAAACACTTGTTTTTGTTGTTTATTCTCTTTTGTTTTAAATGTATTTCCATCTTTTGAATGTTTCATAAACAGCTGAAGCTGAAGCACAGACAGACGTGCTCTTCTTCTTCTCCATTCCTCTCTCACACACACACACACACACACACACACACACACACACACACACACACACACACACACACACACACACACCAGCGTGCACGTACACATGCACACACAGAAACAGTCAGCTGTGCCCTTCCCACAGCTACAGCACAAAAACAACACACTACACTGCCTGTCCCTGACACACACACACACACACACCACACGCACACACGCTGCATCGGCCCTCTGCACACGCACACACTCTTAAAGAGATAAGACACAAATGTAGCAGTTGAAAACAACCACATTGTAGAAATCCTATAACAATGTTTCTTTGTATATGTTTATGTATTTCATTATAACTGAATAACAATATTTAATCATATTTGAGTGTAAACGAAGCAGAAGTGAACGTAGTGAAGAGAAGACGAGCCGCAGCAAAGAGACGTTGGTGGGAAACGTTTGGGAGTGGCCCACACATTAATTATTAAATCAAATTGTTTTTTAACACTGAGGTCACACAACAAGAAGCAGGAGAAAGAGTCAGAGTCGGAAACATGAAATATTGAAATTACGTCTGTTTACAGATGACTTCTGATCAATCGTTACTTAATTAAGCTTAACAAGATAATAAATAAATTGTGAGAAGCCTTTGTGTTTGAATAATAGTCAAACAATGCAAATCAACAAAGAAAATCTATTGAAACACACCACACGATAAATACAATACAATCATCCACAGGGAGAACATGCAAACTGCATAGAAAGAAGCAGCAATCAGATGATAGCAACAGAATATTGACATCTGTAAAAAAGGCTGCACTTCAGCTCAACTCAAAGATTTTGAATTGTCAACATGTGCATGAACATGGATGTGATCGCTTTGAGGTTTTCCTTTGAAGTTTCCTTGACTTTTGCATAATAATTCTAGCAAAATTATTTTTGTCTTCTTTTTTGATTGATATGTTATGGTTTCATGTATTCAGACAAATCCGCTTTGATCTCCTGACATGTTTCCACTGACAATTGCCAGTCTTCATCAGAGGCGTCCGCTGATCGCTTTGATGTTTCCTTTGACTTCCACATAATAATTCCAGCAAGATTCTTTTTGTCTTAAATGAATAAATGAAATGCTAACTTATACAAAAATTATCTTGCAGGAATTATACATATAATTTAAATAAAAATATGAGGAGGTGCAGGTTTCACAGTGTGGGAGGTTGTTTTGTCAATGTACAAATAATACATGTGTATAGAGCTACTTTGTAGAAGTTAAAGTAAAGTGTTCAATTGGTAACTTTTTTAAAAGTTTGTGTTTTTGGGTTGTTTTGTGTAATTGTGATCATTTGGGCCATGGTATATAGTCATCTTAAAGATGTAAATCCTTGTTTTAATCAGAAATAAAATGGGATAAAAATGACCAAAAATGGTATAAAAAGTGGTGAAATAGGATTTTTAAAAACCACAGAAATTGGTTGAAAGTTGCAAATTAGACAAAAACTGACGGAAAAAGTGGTAAAAAGGGTTCAAAGTGTCAATATTGGAACAATTAGTTTAAACTGGCAAAAAATGGACATGACACATGGTGAATGTGGATAAATTGTTAAAAAAAAATCATGAAATGTGGTGAAAAGAGGTTAAAAGTGAAAATAATGGGTCAACATATGTGACATTAGGTGTAAAAGTGGTGTAAAGGGTTTATAAGTGCTAAACATGTTTTGAAAGTGGAAAGTGTCAGAAATGGGAGAAATGTAGCAAAAATACATTAAAAGGAGCAAAAATATGGCAAGAAAAAGTGATGAAAATTGGTTAAAATGTGGAACGTTTGGTGTTGTTGCAGAAAAAGGGTAAAAATAAGCAAAAATAGCTCAAATTGTTCAAAAACATATTCTTTGTTTCTTGAAGGCATCTGGCAACCCCCTCATACTGTCTCAAAACCACAATTGTGGTCCAGACCCCAAGGTTGAGAACCCCTGCTTTATAGGGCTGCATTTGGAGCCCGGGCCTTGAGTTTGATACAGGTAGCATAAGGTCTATATTTGATTAAAATCAGTTTTCGTACTTTTGACGTAATCCTGCTAATGGACAAACTAATAAACAAATAAATAAACGACAGTGAAAATAGAACCTCCTTAGGGGAGGTAAGAATGCAGAGAAAATGCTACAAAAACCTAAATAAAGAGGAAAACCATGGAAAACAGGTAACACTGAACAGGAATCAATAAGGATTAGATATAAGGTAGAAAATCCTTCCAAAAAACACTTAAAAAGTGTATTTTTCTTTGGTAACACATTGAACACCAACACTTTAATCACAGATATATGTTAAATATTCTCACACAACAATTGTTTATTAAACATTTGTCACAAACGTCGTGAACTCGAAGGCCTCAGAAAGAGATGTTGAACTTGAGCGAAGTTGACAAATAGACACTGTCGCTTTAAGAAGCCCCCACCGCTCCACTGTGGAGAAATCCAAAACTTCAATATTTGGTATTTTTCATATTTGGTCACATATTTGACATATATGGCCCAATGTCTATCTTTAGTTAAAATCAGTATTCAAACCTGCTAACAAACAAACAAACAAACAAACAAACAAACAAACAAATAAACACTAGTGAAAATAAAACCTCCTTCAGGGACGTGAAAATGTGGAGAGAAACATGATAAAAAACCTAAATAAAGATGAAAAACATCGCAAAAATTGATTTCAGATAGAAAATAATTCCAAAAAAAACTTCCGTGGCCGAAGGTCTTTGTTTACAATACTTTTTTTTTTTTTTAAATCAAAATCTAGAAAGTACCTTTGACAAACAAATAAACAACCAAAAGAGCACAAACCAAACCAGCAAAGTTTAGATCAACTCACGAAATTTCATTTAAATATGTTCTGAACCTTTTGAAATATCCTGCGAACAAACATCCACATTAACAGTCAGATGGAGGAAATGACTTTAAAAAAACCCCCAAAATACTCCATAAATTAAACAAAAATAAACTGTAAAATACACAAATGACAATAAAAACACACTAAATGAGTTTTAAAAAAAACCCCAAACTAATAAACAAATAAATAAAAGCCAGTGAAATGAGTAGCTCCTTGTGGGAGGAACCCTGTCGAGGTAAATGTGGAGAGAAAACCAAAATAAAGATTAAAACCATGGAAATCAGGTTCGACGTGATGTAAATACTTGACAGGAATCAACGGCCAACATGGCTGCTCCATGTGGATTAGATTTAAGATCGAAAATCCTTCTAAAAAACAATTGAAATGTGTATTTTTTCAAATAAATATGTATTGATAATACATTAAACACTAATTAATTACAGCTATATGCTAAATATGCTAAATATTCTCACGCTCTACTTGTTTATTAAACATTCGTCACAAACGTCGTGAACTCGAAGGCCTCAGAAAGAGATGTTGAACTTGAGCGAAGTTGACAAAAAGACACTGTCGCTTTAAGAAGCCCCCACCGCTCCACAGCAGGGGGAGTGTGAGCTGAATCCTGGAACAGCGATTGAAAAAAAAAAAAAAAAAAAAAAAAAGAGAGAAAAAAGTCGCTCCAGCAGTGGACGGTTTCAAGTCCCCCCTCCGCTGAAAGCCTGCCTGATTTGTGGGCAATGCTGGATGTAGAAAAAACGGCTCCGGATCGAGGAGAAGCGGCGCAGGGCTCACACACACACCGACCGAGACACGCACACGGACGGACAGGGACGGGGACGCGGACCGGTAGCTATGGACGGAGGAGCTTTCCCTCCATGCTTCCTTTGACAGCTGTCTCTGAGCGGGATTAAAACTCAAAGTGTCACAAACAGCCTCCAAAGATGTACGGCAAAGGGAAAGGAGCTGTGGTGCCCTCCGACAGCCAAGCCCGAGAAAAGTGAGTAAATCACCGCCATCATCATCACTTCTCTCTGTGTCACAACACGGAGCCTCCAGGGCTACGAGCTAACGGCTAAAGTTAGCACAGAGGACGGGAAAAGAAGCGCTAAAGTTTGTGGTGGTGGTGGTGGTGGTGCTGCTGTTGTATGTACCTGGATGCTTAGCTATCACACACGCACACATAAACTCTCTAAAGTGACCGTGTCATCATCATTATTAATGGAGTGTTTGAGCTCCATCCTCCAGGCTAACGTTAGCATCACATGCTAGCTGCTCATGCTCCTGTGTCCGTTTGTTTCTTTTCTTTAGACAAACTTACACAACAGTGTGTAGCAAACTTTATTAAACACTTGTAGGAGCTGGAGTAAGTGTGCACGTACACGCACACGTGGTCCTATAACCAGGCTCCTCCATTAAAGCTGGAGTGGGGATAGAGGAGGACTGAGGGGGTCTGAGGAGGTCCCAGTCCGGGTTCCAGCTTGTCCCACTGTGGGAACAATGCACAGCAGTGTGTCCCTGCTTTTATGCGTGTGCGTCAGGTATAAATAGACTCCTGCTGTCCCCTGACTGGGACTCGAATCCTCTCTTCCCTCCTCCACCGTCCTCAGTCACCGAGGGCCCGCGCTCGGTGCTCCCCGGCCGAGGCGCTCCCTCAGCGGGCACAGCCTGCTGCGCTCCCCGCTTACCTGCGGCCCTGAGGCGGGTGAGTGCGGAGCGGTTTATGGGCTAATGTGGCCTCAGAAACACACTGAGGGAGGGCGGGGGGGACAGAGGCTGGTGTTAGCAAGGAGAACTGCAGCCCTACTACTGTCCCTTTGTCTCCACACCATGCCCGGTGTGTGAGGGGGATCCTGGAGCTGGAGCTCCACTGGTTCTCTGAGCTGTTCACCCACTAAGCAGGAGTGTGTGTTCCTCCAACTCTAGCTCAGTGGTTCTCAACCTTTTCAGCCCACGACCTCCAAAATAAAGGAACCCCAAGGTGGTTGAACACAGACATGAAGATTGAAGAACAGTCATGTGGAGACAGGACCATCTATAAGGGGGAATAAAGGGGAGAGATTTTTGGGGTCCATCCATAAAGTCAGCAAAATGATGGTCCATTGTTCTATGAATCTGTGATAACCACATTTATTTATTCATCTGAATAATATCCACTGTTATCCAGGAACATTTATTATTATTATTATAGTCATCTTAAAGATGGAATTAACTAAAACCAAAACACACAACATGACAAAATATAGAAACGGTCAAGAAAAAAGAAATTACTCCACATAATGATTAATGACACAGAGATCAATGATAAAATACAACATGACTCCAATAAATATGAAAAAGTACAGAAAAATGTACAAAACAAAAACACGAAAAAACCTCATCACCCATAAAACAACAATTTAAAAAGTAGTGCTGTGAAGAGATTAAGAAATTGTGCGATTAACGAATCATGCTCTGTAATTAATTAGTGTCTTTTTTTAATCGTACCAAAAAATGCTAAGAAACGCCCTCAACTTGAGGTATTTTCATTTAAATTACATTATTGTGACAGATCAAAATATTGATATACAGTATAACAAAGTGGCATTATAAACTCAGTTTTTTTTTTTTTTTTTTTTTTTTTTTTTTTAACAGTCTAGAACAGATGCAAATGTAGAAATTTACTTAATAATATATTGGAAATTTAAGTGAAATAAAACATATGTAGTGCTATAATAAGTTAGCACATCATAAACCGTAAGAACACTTTTCTGACACTGAACTTGTTTTCTCTCCTTCAGAAAGTATTTATCCAGTGAGTTTGTTCATTTGTCAGTCACGACTTGCTTGCAGCATGTAGCAGTTAGCATTGTCAGTGTCCATGCTAGCTGCTACATGTTTAGCATTGAGGTGCTAGCGAAGGCTGCAAAGCTCTGGTGATGAGGCAAATTCTTTCTTGCACAGTGTGCACACAACTAGGCTTTAGTTTTTCATCCGGTATTTTTAAAAGCCAAAATGAACGCCAACGAAGCTGAGCAGCTCGGCAGTCTCTCGTCTTGTTATTGTAGCCTGTGCGTCAGTATTATGGGTATACCGGGAACTTTTGAAATAATAAAGGTTCCCTGCTTTTTCCAGTGCGAAAGCAAAAAAGCTGCATGATTTTTTTTCTGTAATTATTTAATCGCAATTAACACGTTCAAGTGAAAGCCCTAACAAAAAGTACAGAAAACATACAAAATGTTCACAAAATTACAACAATTCACTCCAAAGACACACAAAGGAACAATTAGTTAAAACTGGCAAATAATCGGCTTGACAAATGATGAATGTGGTTAAATTGTCAGGAATTATGGTGAAAAGAGGTCAAAAGTGACAACAATGGGTCAACATGTGGAAAAGTGGTGGACAGGGTTTATAAGTGCTGAAAATATCTTAAAAGTGGAAGAAAAGGCATTGAAATGTGTTGTAGAAGTGTCAGAAATGGGAAAAATGTAGCAAAAATGCATTAAAAGGAGCAAAAAAAAAAAAAAGATGGCAAGAAAAAATGATAAAAATAGGTTAGAATATGGCAAGTTTGGTGTAGTAGCTGAAAAATTGTATAAATAAGCCAAAAAAATGGCCTCAAATTGTTAAAAATAATATTCTTTGTTTCTTGAAGGCATCTGGCAACCTCAAAAATAGGTCCCGACCCTAAAGTTGAGAACCCCTGCTCTAACTCCATCCCTTCCTTTTCCTTCACTGTTAAATTATTGAAGCTGCTTTCAGCTCTGCGTCACAGATGGAAGACACGCTCATGTATGTTTGATGTCAGGTGGGACGCGAACACACACACACATACCGATGTCCCATCGAAGGTGGAGGTCAGAGGTCACCTCAGACTGTGATAGAGGTTTTATTATTAACACTTTATTGATGAGGAATAAACAAATGTTTAATCTAAAGGTTTCTGATATATAATTTCAGAACAGTAAAAGTTATAAGCAGAACTTTTATGACTTGTTTTGTGGTGTGTAATGTTTTAAAACGATTGATCAAGTGATATTAGTCAGAGATCAATAGTCTGCAACAGTAGGTGTGAGAAAAACCGATCCGTTTATTATTAACTGACATTTGAACCTTAAACACAAGAATATTCTACAATTAAACAAAATAACCTAAATAAATCCAATAACAGCAAAGCAAATTTAACGTCTTGATTTTTTATGACTTTAAAAAACTGATGAAAAACCTCCCAGAATGAATGCTTGGACACAGGAAAACATGTTTTTGTTTCTCTCTTCTACCTATAAAAGCAAAAAAGGTGTGTGCGTGTGCGTGTGTGGAGCGAATATATCCCCGGCGCGGTGTCTGTTCGACCTGAAACTTTGTCAATGGCTTCCAAATACCTCAAGTGTGTGCATCTATTATCTTGGAGTAATTTGGTGTTGCAAAACATTTAAAACTTTCATTTTAATTTTAAGATTACGGCTCCTTCTCGGTAATGAGCGTGCTACTTCAGGTTTTGGGTCATGACATCACTGTGTCGCAGTTTGTTTGGGTTTAAAAAAGGTCAATATTAAAAAAGTTTTTCTACTGCTAAAAGTTATGGAAGTTAATATTTCATGGTTATTTAAAATTATTGCCATGATCCCAAACTTCCTTTAAATCACAGGTCAGGGAGTTCACTTCCTCCTATGCCATGCTATCATCAGCGTCTCAAACACGGAGCTCTCTGAATAGATCATTTGAATCCGTCAGCCACTGGTGAGTCTTTTGCTGACAAGTTTCTCATTGTTTAAACCGTGTAACTGTCCGTGTAATTGCTCACTAATGCGCTGTTTCACGAGAGTCGGTATTGAACTCAACCCGTTCATTACTCCATCTGGAAAACTGGAGATTCTCTGTGGTGCCGCGCATGGAAGTTAAGCTCTGACCACTCTGTTCGAAGCTTAACAATGATTTTAGTTTAAAAAAAAAAAAAAAAAGCTAGCCGAATTGTACATAATACTTTAATTTACTTGTTCACTCATGTAGTTTTCTGACTAAAAAGTGATATAATTTAGTGTTTTGGACAGCAATGTTCTAAACTTTTAATTTATACTTTAGATAACTACCTCATGTGCAGTTAAAACAACAAGTTTCGTGGATATTGTTCAATGTTTACAATAAAATAAGATTGGAATATTCAAGGTATATGCTCTAAAAAAAAAAAAAAAGTTAGGGTTAACCAGAAAATAATAATAATAACCAGAAAAGTCTCTGAACACAAATGGGGAAAGATGATGAAACTAATAATTAGTCCTGGACAATACATCCAGAGTCAAGATGTATAGATATTTTTGTTTTGGCGATATAGAAAATTACAATATCGCCAGAAACTATACATTTTATATCAAAGGCTGATATAATCTGATTTTTGTTGTGGTTTCTTTGCTGATATCGAACCGATAACTGACGCGAATATGGGATCACGACCGCCTTTAGTTTCGTTCCTTTGATCTCTCTTCTGTGCCGGTCATTTCCTGTTGCACTGACTGCTACTTCCTGTGATCTTCTAGCTGTAGTTGTCCCACTTCCTTTCCTGTCAGTTTCTCCTGAGCTTTAATAATGCAGCGGTCCAGGTGAACACGCCCCCTGTTTCTAAGACGTGCACATGATCCACATGAAAGTTTGATCCCTGTCCTCTGGTGAAGCGCTACTATCCCCTGAATGAGCAGGACACCAGTGTACTGGGCTATAAAGTCCTCAGTGTAGCAGGAGATCCAAACATTATCAATATTTGAAGCTCTGGCTTTAGCCCAAAGTTCCCTCTGTTTGTAACAGGATCAATAGCTTGAAAAAGATGATGGTTGTATATTTCTGTAGACAATCGTCTGTGTGTGTGTGTGTGTGTGTGTGTGTGTGTGTGTGTGTGTGTGTGTGTGTGTGTGTGTGTGTGTGTGTGTGTGTGTGTGTGTGTGTGTGTGTGTGTGTGTGTGTGTGTGTGTGTGTGTGTGTGTGTGGTGTGTGTGTGCGTGCGCGTGCGCGCGCGCGCCACGGGTGCGTGTTTGCGCGCGCGCGCCACGGGTGCGTGTTTGCGCGCGCGCGAGCGCCACGGGTGCGTGTTTGCGCGCGCGCGAGCGCCACGGGTGCGTGTTTGTGCGCGCGCGCGAGCGCCACGGGTGCGTGTTTGTGCGCGCGCGCGAGCGCCACGGGTGCGTGTTTGTGCGCGCGCGCGAGCGCCACGGGTGCGTGTTTGTGCGCGCGCGCGAGCGCCACGGGTTGCGTGTTTGTGCGCGGCTCGCGAGCGCCACGGGTGCGTGTTTGTGCCGCGCGAGCGCCACGGGTGCGTGTTTGTGCGCGAGCGCCACGGGTGCGTGGTTTGTGCGCGAGCGCCACGGGTGCGTGTTTGTGCGCGAGCGCCACGGGTGCGTGTTTGTGCGCGAGCGCCACGGGTGCGTGTTTGTGCGCGAGCGCCACGGGTGCGTGTTTGTGCGCGCGCGCCACGGGTGCGTGTTTGTGCGCGCGCGCCACGGGTGCGTGTGTGTGCGCGAGCGCCACGGGTGCGTGTTTGTGTGCGAGTGCGCGAGCGCCACGGGTGCGTGTTTGTGTGCGAGTGCGCGAGCGCCACGGGTGCGTGTTTGTGTGCGAGTGCGCGAGCGCCACGGGTGCGTGTTTGTGTGCGAGGGCGCGAGCGCCACGGGTGCGTGTTTGTGTGCGAGTGCGCGAGCGCCACGGGTGCGTGTTTGTGTGCGAGTGCGCGAGCGCCACGGGTGCGTGTTTGTGTGCGAGTGCGCGAGCGCCACGGGTGTTTGTGTGTGTGAGTGCGCGAGCGCCACGGGTGCGTGTTTGTGTGCGAGTGCGCGAGCGCCACGGGTGCGTGTTTGTGTTCGAGTGCGCGAGCGCCACGGGTGCGTGTTTGTGTGTGTGAGTGCGCGAGCGCCACGGGTGCGTGTTTGTGTTCGAGTGCGCGAGCGCCACGGGTGCGTGTTTGTGTTCGAGTGCGCGAGCGCCACGGGTGCGTGTTTGTGTGTGTGAGTGCGCGAGCGCCACGGGTGCGTGTTTGTGTGTGTGAGTGCGCGAGCGCCACGGGTGTTTGTGTGTGTGAGTGCGCGAGCGCCACGGGTGTTTGTGTGTGTGAGTGCGCGAGCGCCACGGGTGTTTGTGTGTGATATTACAGAGATATTTACAATGTACAAACAATATTTACAAATGATATACATGCAAAGGAGGGATCACGTCACCCAGAAAATACATAGAAATATAGTATCCCCAGGAATCAGTTCCTGTTTATTGTATTTTATCCTCTATGGTTTATTATGTTGGAGAAGAAACATTGTTGTCAAATAGTTTGTTTGTTTTTAAAAGGACAGTGGATTTGTTATCCTAAGCTGATTATTTATATTACACATAAATTGACGTGCAATAGAAACTGAATGATGATTTTTTTAATTTCAACAATATAAATTCTAACTTAATTTATTAGTTTTTTTTATTGCTTATATGCTTTTGTTCATGTACTTATCATGCACCAAACAACACTATAAGTAAGTAAGTATTTCTGATTTGTACAAATATATTACAGATCATAAAAATAATAATAATTTAAAAAAAGGCTTCAATATCGCAATATTACCCAGAACTGTGATACTTTGTCTGGTGGTTAATCATTTTGGTATCGTGACAACTCTAGTATGTGTGCTCCAGTGTTTGTGTGTGACTTGTGTGCGCAAGCTTTTGTTTGTGCATGAGAGACTTTTAATTCAGTTTAATCAGCTTTATCAGGGTTTATAGATAAATGGTTTATAGATAAACATCAAAAAATCTGATTCATCGAATAATCAATTTATTTATTGACCGATTAATCATTAGTTGCAGTTCTTATGTGTTTATTAGACTATTACTGACATGGGCAATAGGGGTGGGAAAATCGATTCACATAAGAATCATGATTCTAATCATCCACAATTCTGAATCGATTCATAAATTTAAAAAAATTATTTTTTAAAATTATGTTTTTATTGTAAATCAAACAATACAAGTAGAAACACAAAACCAGAACAACGACAACAAAAACAAAGTACAGGACGAAACCAGTTATACAGTATATTTATATATATTTGCATCGAACTTGCTTTGCCGACCAAACAACAGACAGGGCTCCTCCTCTTTTTGACATAAGTTATTCTGTCATCATGTTCTGCAGCTTCAGAGCTTTCTTATCCATGTACACCGTAACCATAGTAACCATAGCGCTACTGTTTACCTTTGCAGTGCAACACTGAAAAGGCTACGGTCTGACGCGGCGCAGCGTTCCAAACGTTGTGTAATCAATATACCGGTACAGCTGTATGTTAAAAATGTACGTCATCACATAAATATATACCAGTATTTGGTATGAAGTGGTATACCGCCCACCCCTATAATGGTAATAAATATACATATATATTCGAGTCCTTATAAGGAGATAACGTGGAACAAGGTTTTTTGGGGCATTCTTGGCTAAATTGAGGGGCAAATGGCTCGTGGCCCTCTTTAATTTCTGACATGGGCATTTATCGTTTCTATCGTGGGATGACATTCTTACCGGTGAGAATGTTTTTGACGGTAAATAACAAAGTTTGTGAGAAAAAAATTGTGGAATGATTTTTAATAAAATTGCAAGATTTTGGAAAAGATAAGATTTTTTTTCAACAATTTATGATTTAAAAAGGGCTGCCAACATGTGATAAAAGCGTGGGAAAAATGTGCACCTTGGCAAATGTTGTGGATAATAATTTCATTTTTGTATTTGTAAGAGCTGAGATATCTACAATAATAATGTTGGTTTTATATAGCGCTTTTTCAAAATAAAACACAACTGAATCATAATTATTCATGTTTTCCGTCATTTTGACTTTATCCTCCGGCTTTGAGTTTTACCAGTGGATTATAGCTTCATGTGCATGTTTTGAGATAAAAATCACACATTTACACTTAAGCTGGTGCTGAGACAGACAGAAATGTCAATTCTCGCACAAAATTGGGCGTAATATGACAAGATATGATGGACTTCCTCTTTTAAAATATAAATATATGATATGGACTAAACCCTCACCCACGTTTATGAATAATATCACACATTTAAAACATATTTTCTTGCTGTAAAACAGGTGGGCTAATGCATGTGCGTTCAGTACAAATACAGCAGAGAAATATATATAGTTATTGTACATTAATCACATTAATGTTCATTCATTAACCCACGGTGTGAGCATGTTGGGACATCATCTGAAAAACTCCTCTTACTAGGGGTGTATCGATTCACTCAACTCCCGATGCGATTCGATTCACGATACTGGGTTCACGATACGATTCTCTCACGATTTATTTTACAAAATGGGACTGTAGTCAAATGATGGATGAAAAATATTCCTGTATTTTTTTTGGGAAGAAAACTAGAAAATACTGTTCTATTTTTCATTTTCAAAAGAATCCCATGGTAAACTATTCAAAACAATGCAATTTAACTAAAAATAAATCTTGAATGAAATAAATAAAGGAATAATACAAATGAAGAAGCCGATTCATTTCAATTCTGGTTTAAACTACATAATAGTTCTTTTTCTTTTTAAAAGTGCAACTGAAAATGTATTTTGTGCCATAACAATCGGACTTTTTAAAAATTGCACTGATTTACGTCAGATATTTGTTTTGAGCAGCAGAGGGCGCTGGTAACCCAGTGGTCGGTTGGCATGCAGCTAGCAGTGAAGAAGAGATGCTATGCTAGCAGACAGAGCTAATAGAAAAACGTTACTTTTACAGATGTTCACGTAATATTACAGATATTCTTTCGGTGCTAAAGGGGTAATGAATCATTTATTAACATGTTTAAGAGTAGATGGCGGCCAGAAAGAAAGTAGTAGCAGATTCTGCCCTCCACGTACACTGCTGGACAAGAGAAGGGATAAATATATAGCGCCCCATGCTGTTTAAAAAAAAGTACTGCGATTCAATTTTCTAAGTATCGATGTCAATCATGATAGCTATGAATCGATTTTTAACTGCCTTATGATTAATCGTGACATCCCTACCTCTTACTCTTTTCTATTTGCCTGTTCATATTCTCCGACTATATTTGCATACTAACAATACATATTTTTCTATATTTGCAAACAATAGTAGTAAGAGCAGGTCAGACATATCACATCCCAACACATTATTGCCTTTAAAGTGTTTTCATTTTCCTCCCCAATAACAAAAAAGTAAATCAAAAGTAAAAAAAAAGAAGCTGCAACCTTAAATAGAAATGGCACAGGCTGCTAACTAGCTTTAGCTTTAGATCCTGCACATAATGAAAATGCATACATACAATGCTCAGGAACACAATGACAATATTAATATAAAGTATGATCAAAACAAAGCCTCAACGAGGACATTTAACACATGGAGGTATTAAATAATTTCCATAATCTTTGGAAAACCTGATAATATAATAAGCCTCTGATTTCCTGTTCTGAATTTTACAGATTATTGTTTTTTTTTTTCTGTTTCCTCGTCTTTCCCAAATAATCACATCATTACAGGCTATTAAATTTCATTCCAAACATGATTATTACAGTTATGTCATATTTGAAAACATATTATACCAATTTTTCACCTTTTAAAACAGTTCCCTGTGGTCTAAATGACATTTCTGTGCTGGTGTTTGGTCACAACATTAAGCAAGAGGGGAGGTTTAAGACCCTGTATTATCCAGGTCTTTTAAAGCGCTCTGTTTTGGGGTGTGTGTTCCTGGATTTGCATAGACCTCCCCCTTCCGCACCCCTCTTTTCCGTGGAGTGTTCACACACCAAACTCAACTGAAGTGAACTAGATTGCATTCAAAATCAATGTAAATGACTTGACTTCAAGAGGTCCTGCACGACCTAGTCGCTCAAAGTTTAAAAATGTGAACTCTTCAAGCAACAACCCCCCCCCCGTCCTTCACTGTCTGTAGAGCCGAGGGAGCAGCCCCTCCCTCCCGCTAAAATTAAAGCGGTTAACTTCTAGAATAAGCCTACATTCTGGGTGAATTTATCTTTTAGTAACCCTGTAAGTTGATCATTTAAAACCGTAAATATAGAAGTGATGAACCCTCTCTCCCCTGTCGCGTGCGCACACACACACACACACACACTGTTTACTGTTCACTGGAGCAATGAAGTGATGGAGTGACCAAAAAGTGAATTGATTTTGTTTAAAATATATATTGTGACAAAACTGTCAATTCTATTTATTTTCCTGCGATCACGGAAAACCATAGGTTCTAAATTTGTGCTTTAATCCCACACAAACAAGACCTTTTTTTAAATAATTTCTGTCCCCTACAGTGCTTATGTTGGTATTTATTGTTGTTTCTGCTCTTTTTATTGTGTTGATGCAAAAGTGAATTTCCCCACTGCAGATCAATAAAAGCGTTTTCTATTCATTTCTAAACAATGGAGAACATGCAATCTCACCACAGAGGGGTTCCCCATCAAAGCTGTACCTGCTCTACGTTTGTGCTGCCCTCTGCTCGCCTGTTTAAAATGAACCCCAGCACCATAAATAAAGGATGGAAGTGTTTGAATTCATCTTAATTTGGTTTTTGTTTGATTGAGGCACAAAAACAGAAAGAAGTGGATAAAACTAACAATTATAATAACGATTATTGATTCTAAACAACATGCACGGCAGCTCGAGGACCTCCTAAGCATTGATTATTGATCTGAGATTATTGACTAATGATGAGGACGTAGAGCACTGTTATTAGGACACACACACACACACACACACACACACACACGTAAAGGCTAAGTGAAGGCGTTGATGCTGCTGGATTACCTAACGGTACTTTCTAAAGGGAAAAGCCCACTGTACATACACTATTTTTGTTAAAAGTCACAACTTGTAAAGACTTTAAAGACTCAGGCTTGATGTAAAAAATCAAAGCAGTTGTGGTGAAAGTATAGAGGCCACCTGAGGCACCGACACATTGACGAGAGATTTATTACACACATTAATGCTGGAGGAAAATGATTACAATTATTGTATTTGTAACTCCTTTGTCGTTGAACTCCTCCTAGGCTATTAATGTAGCACTAATGACACGTATGTCATCTCATAGGGGCAATGTCAAGGATGTGCAGTCGACCTTTTTTGGAGCCAAAATGTCATGGTCGCTTCAAGTTTCAAAAACCAAAATTTTCCATATACCATATAGTTTGATGCTTATATTTATGAAAAGCTCATCTCAAGTGGAGTATTTTATTTAATTGGGTTAAAGCTGTACGACCTACCAGTAAAAAAGATTGGTAGGGGTCAAATTTCATGACGTCGCAAAAAAAAAAAAAAAATATATATATATATATATATATATATACTTTTTTCTTTATAACTTGGCCACACGTTGAGATACAGTGCTCAGACTGGTACCATTGAACAACATTTGCTTTCAATGTGTGACCTTGACATTCAGCTGAATCAGAATTTCTTTATTAATCCCAGGGGGAAATTGCTTTTGTTACAGCCACAGAAAAAAAATCACAAATAAAAGAATAAAAACGTTAAAGACAAAAGAAAGATTAAACAATGTAATTGTATAATTAAGTAAAAGATGTTAAAAATAAGGATCAGAAACACACACATTACAGTAGTAGAAAATAAATAAAGTAGGATAGATAATAATAGTAATACAAATATATACCAATGTGATTCAGATATTTATAAAAGATAATACAAATATGATTTAGATATGTACAACAATGGTCATATTTTAGGTCATGGTCAGATTTTTTGTTTTTCCTGCATTATTTCTTTTCATTTCACTAGTGAAAACAACAAACTTGTCAACAAATCCAAATACAGGTTGTATTCGTAAGGTCTTGCCTAGTTACTATTATTACTATTTCACATAATTTCTTTCTGCTTGTGCTTAGAACTTAACTATCTGTGAGAGTCAAACAGTCACAGGTGGAATGTGGACCAGGGATGCAAATATGCACAAAATCAAGTATTATATTCATTATTTCATTGATTAATCAGGTAGAAAATATATTTTTTGCTGAATTTTAAATCTAAAACTGATTGCCAAGCAATTTATTCCTTTTTGTTTAGAATCAATATTTATTTTACATATGCTGGTCCAAACTAATATCTGACATAAATACAGTGTAATGACTGTTTTTTTTTTTTTTTTTGTTTAGGCACAAAATACATTTTCAGTTGCACTTTTAAAAAGTAAAAGAACTATTATGCAGTTTTGCATTGTTTACTATAGAACCAGAATTTAAATTAATAGGCTTCTACTTCATTTGTATCATTCCTTTATTTATTTCATTCAGGATTTATTTTTAGTTAAATTGCATTGTTTTGAATAGTTTTTCTCCGAAAGAAATAAAGGAATATTTTTCAGTCATCATTTGTCTACAGTCCAATTTTGTAAAATAAATCATCAGAGAATCGTATCGTGAACCCAGTATTGTGAACTGAATCATATCGGGAGTTGAATGAATCGGTTTTTTTTTCTATTCCTATTTTCTATTCTAATCTATTCCTATTTTTTCCTGTTTCAGAATGTCAATTCAGTTTATTTTGTCCTTATTTCTGTGCTCAGAAATGTACATTGTTTAAATATGAAATAACTTGTAGCTTCGCTCTGTCATTCTTTGCACTTGAACAGAGCTAAAAGTATTTCAAACTTTCTTTCTTTTATATAAAACGACTCTTCAATGACCTACCAGCACTGCTTTTTCTTTCTTCTTCTCTGCTTCCATTTAAATGCAGACAACGTTTCCACTGAGAGAACCAAGCCAATCAGCAGGCCATTAAAAAGTATTTATTTTAGTCCAAGCGCTGCCAAAGTGCGTACTTTTATCCTGTGAAAAGAAACAAGATCAAATCTAGTGGATTCACTAAATGCTTCTTTTAAACTTTGTGTGCATAAAAAGTTGTGAAACAAATCTTTAAAGCGTTTGTGCAGATTTATTAAATACATTAAGTCCAGTTTGTTTATTTTCTGCTGAGCAACAGGATTAAATGTCAGAGTCGGAGCTAAAAACCAAACTATGGGACAAACGGGATGAATATACGAGAACAAAAATGATGAAATTCCACTTACAGTGACTGTGTTTTGTGTGTTTTTCAGGTTAGCGTTATACGTGTATGAATACCTGCTCCATGTGGGAGCTCAGAAGTCAGCACAGACCTTCCTGTCAGAGGTAAGACTTATTCATTTATCAGTGAAGCATCAACATGTCTCACATCGTCAGGACAAACGAGCTAAACATGATGACAGAGTGTGAGGTGTAGCATTAATGTTTAATAAGGATCTCTAGTGTCCACTGTGGGAATCTCACACAACTTTAGCCAACTGTGATGTTATTGGAGAGCTGTAGTTTTTAACCACACCCCTTCTCTGTCTCTCAGTAAAACAAATGTCCTCATTTGTTAAACTTCCCTATAAGGTAAAAGCTTTTTAGTTCAGGGAGCGAACACACGCAACAGTTTGATCTGAGGTGGGAAAACAAGTCATTTCAACATTTATGTCGTTTCCTAGTTTGCACTTCCACATTTTAAATGATGTATACAGAGCTTCACTTTCATTAAATTACGTTTTTGGACCAATTTTTATTTAATTTGAGAAAATGTTGTGGAATAATTTGAAAAAAACCACATGATATTGGAACTAATTGAGTAAATTTCTTGTTAAAACTGACTGTCGTTGTGTGATATAAGCGTGAGAAAACCTGTGAGTCTAAAGTTTATTTAAAATGTCTTTGAAATGACTGAGATATCTACAACTGAATTAGTGCAACAATGTGTGTGTGTGTGTGTGTTGCCATTGAATGTATTTTTATTGTCATAGTGTTATTTTATGTATTTTGAGTCATTTTATGGGTTTATTTGAGTGGTTTGCACAAAATTAGACGATAAACAGGAGAAACTCATCTGCACGGTGTCATCAGCTTTCTAACATGTACAGTATGTAGTAAACTATCAGGCCCACGAAAAAGCCTACATTTCTAGTTCACCTTTAAGTTTTCTTTTCCACTTTGTTACCATCAATCGTAGCCATGGAAACCACAGAACAACTTTTTTATGTCAGTTTTTAAAAGGTCAATGAAGGTCATTAGGTATTAGAACAGGAACTATTGAGTGTGTGACGGATGTGACCAACTTTTATATGTTCCACTCCGTTACCACAGAAAGGTAGTAATAACAATAATAAATAAATGAATAAATAAATAAATAGCAGCATGTTAAACTGATCATATGCCTTTTAAAAAAAAAAAAAATGACAAACCGTATTTGGAGGGTAAACGAGGGAGGGACAAAGATGGAATTTGATCCAATCATATTCTTGGTTTAGTCCTTTGATGTTCTGAACCCGACTGATCATACGTTCTTAACCCTTTCCTCTCTCCTTAGATTCGATGGGAGAAGAACATCACATTAGGGGAACCTCCTGGATTCCTCCATTCGTGGTGGTGGTAAGTTCTGTGTTTGTCGTATCTGGTAAATTAAACTTTTCATCATATTTTTCTTCTGCTCCTTTGTTGTGGAACTCCTCCATGACATTATTAATACAGCACTAATGACACGTATGTCATCTCATAGGGACAATGTCAAGGATGTGCAGTCAAACGATTTTGGAGCCAAAATATCAAGGTCGCGTCAAGTGTCAAAAACCCAACTTTTCCATATCTCTACACATATTTATCATACAAGTTTGATGCCTACGTTTTTGAAAAGCTCACCTCAAGTGAAGTATTTTATTTCATTGGACCGAAGCTGTACGACCTACCAGTAAAATGATTGGTAGGGGTCAAAGTTCATGATGTCACAAAATACTTTTTTCCCTATAACTGGGCCACAAATTGACACAGTGCTCAGACTGGTACCATTGAACAACATTTCCTATCAATGTGTGACCTTAGGTCAAGGTCAGTCTTCTGTTTTTCAACAATTGCCAAATATGTATTGGCTTGTGAATACAGGTCTTGCCTAGTTGTTAAATAAGATTAGATTAGATCAGTGGTTCCCAATCTTTTTTGTCCTGTGTACCCCCTTTGTTTTGTTAAATCATGTGCACCCCCTCTTCAGGTACCTCTCTTTCATATACTTTTTCATTTTCCTCAACCAATAACTGTCTCTCATTGGTTCACAACATTGGTTTGTTAAGGCTTGATCTACAAATGTAAAACAATGAGTGGAATTACTCATAGAATTACTCATCTATTTATATCTGCACTTTATTTTTATTTTTTAAATACTACTTACAGTACCTTACGTAAATACTTGCTGCTGTTTTTTTATCCTGTTTTTTTTATCCTACAATATGAGCCAATACAACGAAATTTCATTCTCATCTGTACTGTAAAGAAATACAATAAAGAAAGTCTAAGTCTAAAGAAAAAAATAAAATACTGATGCAACTTTAATATGATTACTTTAATAGTAAGTAAATAATGTCTCCTTTGTAAAATGTAGCTCATTTGTGTCTTCTATTATCAGAAGTGTGATTAAAATGCCTCTACAGCATAAAATAATCCTGTTTCTATAAATTGCAAGAAAATATAGTATTTTATTAAGCAATGGTACTGTTAGTTTGTGGTGAATTTGTCCAAAAATAGCCTAAAAAGGAGCTATAGGAACATTTCCCAATTATTTTTAAATCTTCCTGAATACCCCCAGCGACGTGCTCCTGTACCTTTTGGGGTACACATACCCCTGTTTGGGAACCAGTGGATTAGATGATGCTGTAGCTGCTTCTATAGCCTGTCCACCGGGCGTTAAAATGACCTCCATGTTTGGGGGCGGCCCTGGGGTCTGACCAGAGTGACTGGGGTCGTGACCCCTCCCTCCCTCCCCTCCTCCACTCCTTCAGTCCTACACCCCCCCCCCCCCCCCTTGTGTGTGTGAAACAATAGATCCAGATGGTAAGGGAATGGACCCCCTGCCCCGCCCCCATCGCCCTCTCCTCACCCTTTGTGTGCTCCCCCCACCTCCCACTTCTCTCTCTTTGTTCACATGGCACAGGGATTCCTGCCAGATTAACCCGTTGCATTCCAGTTTCCTTTGTGTCACCCTCTCTGCCCCTGGCCAGGGTTTGACCTCTAAGGTCAGCTTCTTAAGCAGCGATCAGCGGTTTCACTTCGACGACGTCACCTTTGTTTCCTGTGAACAGCCACAACATTAGAACCTTTCCCTTAAACTTTAAGTTAGTGCTAACATTTACACCCAACATCACATCTTTACAGTAGATCAATAATCATCACAGTTTAGTACTAATGTTCCTCTAAAGCAGTGGTTCTCAACCTTTTCAGCCCCCGACCCCCAAAATAAAGGTCCCAGAGAGCGGGGACCCCCACTGTAGCTGAAGGTGGTTGAACACAGGCATGAACATTGAAGAACAGTCATGTGTAGACAGGACCATCTATAAGGGGGAATAAAGGGGAGAGATTTTTGGGGTCCATCCATAAAGTCAGTAAAATGATGGTCCATTGTTCTATGAATCTGTGATAACCACATTTATTTATTTATTCATCTGAATAATATCCACTGTTATCCAGGAATATTATTATTATAGTCATCTTAAAGATGGAAATAACTAAATTACACAACATAACTAAAAAAAAAAACTAAATACAAAAAAAACACACTTCATGACTCCAAAGAATCACAGAAAATTAAGAAAAACAAATGATTCATGACAAACAGAAGAATTTACAAAACAAGACTCATGATGCACAAAACAACAACAATACAAATATGTACAGAAAAATATTCAAAAATGTTCACAAAACTACAGCAATTACTTCTGAGACACAAATAAACTCATGACCTCCAAAACAACAGAAATACACAAAAAGCAAGAACTGTAACACAAAATTTGCCCCATTGTATATAGTAATTTTAAAGATGGAAATCATTGTTTTAATCAGAAATAAAATGGGTTCAAAGTGACCAAAAATGGTGGAAAAGGTGGTGAAATGGGATTCTAAAAACCACAGAAATTGTTTAAAAGTTGTAATGTATAGTGGACAAAAACAGACTGAAAAAGGGTTCAAAGTGTTAATATTGGAACAATTAGTTTAAACTGGCAAATAATGGGCGACAAATAGTGAATGTGGTTAAATTGGCAAAAATAACTTGTTTTTGTTTCCTAAAAGTTCCGCATTCACACGGCAGCGTTTCCAAAATGATCTGTTTACACGAGACCCTGGGAAACGTCAAAAAACAATGTAGTAAACATACCAGGCCAATAGAATAGAATAGAACTTTAATCAGATCTACAAAGTTCGACCTGAACCAGAATAAAGCTGAGCTCTCTTTAATCCTGAACCCATTACTGACGCTATTCTCATCTGTGCGTGGTGCACACATGTAGGCGAGTTTCTTTAATGACTCAGCTTTATTTAATAGCCACTTGTTCAACATCCAACTGCAAACAGTTTGATGTGATGCTACAGACGCTACCTAGAGGTTTAATGCTGTAACACACACAACTCGGAGAGCTGCTCTCTACATATGTGATGCACACAGCTACACGAGTCCAAAATGAGTCATTTATGCATTATTACAACGTTTATTCATGTACCAGAGGACAGCCTCCATTCACCTCCTCAGCAAACATTAGTGAGTGTTTCTCGCTGTAATCCAAACACATCAGCTGACCATTCATTCACCGTGCAGCGTCTGAGCCCAACCAGTCTGTGTTAAAAAGATAGAAATGAAGCCAAATATTTGTGTTCAGAATCTGGTGCAGACATAAAACACTTCCCCACTGATCCAAGTGATGGTGAAGTAAATCAGCACTTTGTTGTAAAAGTAAAAAGTTAAATTCTGAAGTGTGAAACACACCAACTGTGTTCCTCACTCTGAGGACCCGTTTACACAAGAACGTTTTCATGAAAATGTAAAAGTTTTGGTGCTTGAAAACAGTACAGCTCCTCCCTCCGTCTCTCATGTGCACAGAGGCTGTAGAGACGAACACCAGGTTCAGGAAAATAGCTCTAAGTAGGAGTGCAGCACTGTGATTGTTCCCAAAACATGTATGGGATGTTTTTTCCATTCAGTGTCAGATTGAAATTTAAGTGTGTGTGCGTGTGTGCGCTGCACTGACATTGCGTCGCTCTCCCACAAAGATGTTGAAGTGTGTAAAGAGGTGGTTTGAGACAGTAAGTGTGTGTGAATGGCTAATGAATAGCTGTTAGACATATGCTTGTATGGCACTGTTTGCTGACCTTTGACCTCTCCTCCTCCTATTGCAGTGTATTCTGGGATTTGTATTGTGCAGCTCCAGACCGAAGGGAGACGTGTGAACACTCCAGTGAGGCCAAAGCCTTCCACGACTACGTAAGTGTCTCCATTTGTGTGTGTATTTTTATGAAACACATACAAGGTCAAGTGTGTGAATGCATCCTAAATAAGGCAACAACGAGTTGATAAAATCTATAAACATCGACTATTAAAAGTGTTGTCAATGAATGTCGTGGGATTTATGGTCACTGACCGTGACGCAGAGCTGTTTGATTCACCTGCAGAGATTTGTGGGCAGTGTTTGTGTGCGCGCACCACGAGTGTTTGTGTGTATTTGCAGTGTTTTTGTGTGTGAGCGCACAAGTGTTTGTGTGTGTGCTAGGAGTTGAACAACTTATTGATTTTAAAGGTCGACATTATGTGCATACTAGTCGAGTTGACGTCAACGAGTCGATGACGTCACTAAGATCAGAGTGGCAACCGAGTGCCGCTGTTGTGCCAAAATTTGTGACCCAAAAAAATCTGTGACCGGAGGTGGCGACAGTTCC
This sequence comes from Gouania willdenowi, assembly GCF_900634775.1. Lineage (NCBI taxonomy): Eukaryota > Metazoa > Chordata > Actinopteri > Blenniiformes > Gobiesocidae > Gouania > Gouania willdenowi. The sequence goes on from NC_041065.1 coordinate 32,649,511, forward strand.
AACCCCTGTGGCTTCTCGCTGGACATTTACTCCCCCTTCTCCAGTCTCCATTTACTTCAACCACCGCAGTGTCATGTTTAAGGGGGAGTAAATAGCTCCTTAATAGCTACGATGAGGTTTACGCAGTAGCACTGTTCTTCTCTACCGCCAAGAAGCTGCAGCTATCACAGATTTTTTTGGGTCAACTGGTAAACATTTGTCTTTATGACTAAGAGGGGACACATCATTTGAGGCTGAAATGTTGGTTCTGAATTATAAATTGTGGTGTTCTTGCTATTGTCTGCACATGGCACATGTTTAGTTCATGTTAAGATGAGCTGGAGATAAAAGCTCTGATTTTGTTTTTCAAAATTGACCAAATGTTGTTAAATCACGTTAACTCTGTTTCATCATTTTGACCTTTAGAGACTTTATGGGTTATTATCCATCCATCCATCCATCTTCTCCCGCTCAGCCGTTTCCGGGTCGCGGGGGCAGCATCCTCAGTAGGGAGGCCCAGACTTCCCTCTCCCCGGCCACTTCCTCCAGCTCTTCCGGGGGGACCCCGAGACGTTCCCAGGCCAGCCGAGAGACATAGTCTCTCCAGCGTGTCCTGGGTCTTCCCCGGGGCCTCCTTCCGGAGGGACGTGCCCTGAACGCCTCACTAGGGAGGCGTTCAGGGGGCAACCTAATTAGGTGCCCGAGCCACCTCATCTGGCTCTTCTCGATGCGGAGGAGCAGCGACTCTACTTTGAGCCCCTCCCGAATGACTGAGCTTCTCACCCTATCTCTAAGGGAGAGCCCAGCCACCCTACGGAGTTAACTCATTTCGGCCGCTTGTACCCGTGATCTTGTTCTTTCGGTCATGACCCAAAGTTCATGACCATAGGTGAGGGTTGGAACGTAGACCGACCTGTAAATCGAGAGCTTCGCTTTTTGGCTCAGCTCCCTTTTTACAATGACGGACCGGTGCAGACTCCGCATCACTGCAGACGCCGCACCAATCCGCCTGTCGATCTCTCGCTCCATCCTTACCTCACTCGTGAACAAGACCCCGAGGTACTTGAACTCCTCCACCTGGGGCAGAACCTCATCTCCAACCCGGAGAAGGCACTCCACCTTTTTCCGGTCTAGAACCATGGACTCGGATTTGGAGGTGCTGATTCTCATTCCGGCCGCTTCACACTCGGCTGCGAACCGATCCAGTGAGAGTTGAAGGTCACGGTATGTTGGAGCCAACAGGACCACATCATCTGCAAAAAGCAGTGATGCAATACTGAGGCCACCGAACCGGACCCCCTCAACGCCCTGACTGCGCCGAGAAATTCTGTCCATAAAAGTTATGAACAGAATCGGTGACAAAGGGCAGCCCTGGCGGAGTCCAACCCTCACCGGAAACAATTTCGACTTACTGCCGGCAATGCGGACCAGACTCTGACTCCGGTCATACAGGGAACGAACAGCTCCTATTAGGAGGTTCGATACCCCATACTCCCGGAGGACCCCCCACAGGAATCCCCGACGGACACGGTCAAATGCCTTTTCCAGGTCCACAAAACACATGTGGACTGGTTGGGCAAATTCCCATGACCCCTCAAGGACCCTGCTGAGGGTGTAGAGCTGGTCCACAGTTCCACGGCCAGGACGAAAACCACATTGCTCCTCCTGAATCCGAGGTTCAACTATCCGGCGGACCCTCCTCTCCAGTACCCCTGAATAGACCTTACCGGGGAGGCTGAGGAGTGTGATCCCTCTATAATTGGAACACACCCTCCGGTCCCCCTTCTTAAAAAGGGGGACCACCACCCCGGTCTGCCAATCCAGAGGCACTGCCCTCGATGTCCACGCGATGTTGCAGAGTCGTGTCAGCCATGACAGCCCCACAACATCCAGGGCCTTGAGGAACTCCGGGCGGATCTCATCCACCCCCGGAGCCCTGCCACCGAGGAGCTTTTTAGCCACCTCGGCAACCTCAGCCCCAGAAATAGGAGAGCCCACTCTCGGGTCCCTGGGCCCTGCTTCCTGATTGGAAGGTGTGTCGGTGGGATTGAGGAGGTCTTCGAAGTATTCCCCCCACCGATCCACAACGTCTCGAGTCGAGGTCAGCAGCGCACCATCCGCACCATACATAGTGTTGACGGTGCACTGCTTCCCCCTCCTGAGACGCCGGATAGTGGTCCAGAATCTCTTCGAAGCCGTCCAGAAGTCGTTCTCCATGGCCTCACCAAACTCCTCCCATGTCCGGGCTTTTGCCTCGGCGACACGTAATGCGAGATTTTCACTGGGATTATTTACTAAAATATAATACGTTTATTGATCTCCAGAGAAGAAATTCACCTGTTGCAGCAACAACAAAAACTATATACAATTTAAAAAAAAAAAAAAAAAAAAAAAAAAAAAAAAAAAAAAAAAAAAGAGCAGACAGTAAGAACAAAAATAAATGTAATGAAATTAAATAAATAAAATAACGGGCAGAATTGATCGCATTTGTCCATTTATGCAATAAAATAAATGAATTAATTCATTTAATTGCAATAACAAAATATCCATTGCTGTCTTAAAAAGACTGCATTTCTTGTGACACTTTCTAGACATTGAATCAGCAGTTTTCCAGTGACAAAAATACTGTTATTCATATTGGTTCATTTTAAATAAAGAAACAGGGTCAGATAGATTTTTTTTTTTTCTATGTCAGAACTTGAATTTAGTTTTTTTTCTGCCCGTTTTCCACAATCTCAGAAAATGGGAGGTCCTGCATTCGTGATTGGTTAAAAAAAAAGTCTAATAATAGTAACCAGTAACAGAGTGGTTGTAATGGTGTGACAGTGTTGGTCCACTGTGAGGAGAATGTGTAACTGTGTAAATGTCATCATTTCTGACTGACACTGTCTGTCTACAGCCTGTGCTCTGTGGCCAAGATAGTGTGTCATTGTGTGTGTGTGCGCTTTATAGTGTGAGGAGATAATGGAATAGAGTTCTAATCCGGTAATCCCAGCACTGGGCCGAGGCTTAGCCATGGATTTGTGTGTGTGTTTGATTGGGGGTGCATCTTTGGCAGGCGGCCCATGGAACCCCCCCCCCCCCATGTTAACCCTGTGTGTTTAAATGTAGATGAGCTTCTAAAAGTGAAGTGAAGCTTTATTTTGTCTCCAGTCTGAGCTCTGGTTCTGGTTCTGGTTCTGGTTCATCACCAACGATCCAGAGACGACGTGAACTCTGCTTTTAAACACTGATTAATGTTAGTTTGTAATGTGTTTACAGATGTACACAACTGTTTGTTGACTTTAAATATCAATCTTACAGTAGAGCATCCATTTCTGCATCAGTTTACATTGAATTTTTCCATAATCAGAGGTCACCGTTTGCTATTAAACAAACATTATAAATAGAGAAAATCAATGTTCAATGTAATAAATATTTTACTTTGCACCTTATTTTTGGAAAAAAATGCATTGAAAGAAAGGGTATAAATATAATATAAAACTTTATGTTTGTGATTAGATTTGAAGTTGTTGAAAAGATCTGATGTCAAAAAAGTGGGAAAAATGATTTATATATGATATTTTGAAAACACTTTTATGAATGTACCATTTTGGTACCGAAGCTGAAAAAGTGTAAGTTTTTTTTTCAATAAATGCTCATAGCTCTAAAAGTATTAATGCCTCAAAATCAAGGTTTCCATTAATTATTGATCTACTCAAGTCTGTAATAAATTCATAGCAAATGTTCATCTTTGCAAATGATTTTTTGAAAAAAATGAATATCTTGTTTTTCTCATTGGAAAAAATGTGTTTCTATGACAGAAAGGGCATTAAAACATTAAAAGAAATATAATTAAAATATCTATCTATCTATCTATGGTTAGGTCTGGAGTTGTTGAAAAGATCTGATGTGAAAAAAAGGGGAAAAAAAATTATATACAGTGTGTGTATGTATATATATATATATATATATATATATATATATATATATATACACAACATTTTTATGACAGTTTTTTGAAGGGTACCGTTTTGGTACCTGAGGTCACAGAGTCTGACTTTTTAAAGCTGTCTAGAGGTTTAAATAATAGTCACCTACTGTTATTAATTTGACATTTTATATGCTTCAGATGGGATTGTTACGCTGAAATCACACACGATTACATCACAATGGCGACGTTAGCAACATGCTAACCCTCAGCTGCCCATTTAACAGTAAAAAATCCCATAGAAATTTGATATGATCACAAAACATTATTTATGAAACCTTTAATTCCCTCCAACCATAGAATCAGCCTCATGTAAACTGATCACCAGTTTAGCTAATACACCATCAGATAAACCTGTCTTTGTACCAGAGCCTTTTCATATTTAAATATACTCGTAAAAATATGAACAAAAACATTAAAAACTCAGTTCAGATGAAGTACCAAATTCATTTTCAGTCACAGGATAACATGATCACCACTCGATCTGTTACACCTTAGATTTTGAACTGGATCATTGTCTGAATTGGACACATTTGTTAGTTCAATCACCCGTTATAATGGTGAAAATAGTGTAAATGTGAGATTTCGTTCTCTAACATTCATGAGAGGCATTTCGGTGTTGTGGACGATTTTAAATAAATAAACAAAAACAAAAAAGTTTTTTCCCCGTGTCGAAACATTCATCCTTTTTTTAAATCTATTTTTTTTTTTTCCCAACCATTTTCCAAAAGTCACGTTTGAATGAGATCATAATAATCTGAACCGCTTGTTCATCAACACATTAACATATTTTCAGTCACAGGATAACATGATCACCACTTTATCTGCTACATGTTAGATTTTGAACTGGATTATTGTCTGAATTGGACACATTTGTCCGTTGTTTTCCTGTGAAAAATAGCATTTAAATGTTTCAGATTGTGAAACGTGAATTCCATATTTTCCGTGATCACAGAAATCTGAGTCATTATTCACGGCACATTCCTCTCTTGAGCCTTTTTCCTCGTGCATTTCTGCAACTTTAACCTCTGGTTGATGTTGTTTCATCCTCCCACACCTTTTCCATCCATCCTTACCCTATCTTCCCCTCCCTTCTTCATCCAACCCCTCCTCTCTCTCTCTCACTCCTCCATCATCACAATCATTGCTGCTGCTTTTACAAACACAGATTGATTGGCTAATCTAGATTTATTTTCAACGGTAGCTCTGAGAAGACATTGTACACAGCAATAAACAGTGAAGCCCAGTAAACGTAGAGTTGATAACGTAGAATAAATCAGGATTCAAACACAATCCGTGTCTTCATTCATTCATTCGTTTTTCATTATGTAACAAAAACATGAAAAACGAAAAAAAAAAAACACTCATTTGAATTTTGTTTCCAAAACCAAAATGAAAAAACGGAAAATGCCTTGTTTTTCAAATTCAAGCTCTTTTGCTTCGGTACAGAAAACTTAAAATTAACACCTTTATTTGTTTTCTCCATCACCGATTTGCCAAAGTACGTGACCCGGAAGTGAAGCGTTACACATTCTGAGAAATCTTTAGCTCTGCAACACTTAAGAGTCTCTAAATCCTCCTAAATGTCCGTGAGGAGGTTCTGTGTTCAACACCAGCTAAAGTGAAAAGGACACGTTTCTGACGCACAGTTGGAAGCAGCGATCTTATCATGCCGAACTGTCGTTAGCATAGCCGTTAGCGTTGGATGAGAGTACACTTCCGTGTCACGTACTATGGCAAATCGGTGATGGAGAAAACAAATAAAGGTGTTCGTTTTCTGTTTTCTGTACAGAAGCAAAAGAGCTTGAATTTGAAAAACAAGGCGTTTTCCGTTTTTTCATTTTGGTTTTGGAAACAAAAATCAGATAATGAGTGTTTTTTTTTTTTTATTTTTTTTTTTTTATTTTTCATGTTTTTGTTACATAATGAAAAACCAATAATACACAGATTAAACACAACCACTCATTTAGACCACGGGTAAAAAGAAAATATAAATAATCAGGAGTGTTTTTTTTATTTATTTATTTTTACCAAATTAGGACCTCTGATTGCAGAAAAACAGACGGAAATGATCAAATTCACATCCTGAAATGGAAATATTGTTAATAGTATTATTAATTTTGTTTAGTTTTATTTTTTAAACAAAATCAAGCAGAAATTTCAATCAAAATATCAAACATTTACACACAATTAGTTGTGATAAACATGTGGACAGAGAGACGGAAATGAAAAATGTTCTCGTAACATGAGACAATATGGAAATGGTGAGATAACAGAATAAATAATCATGTTTTTAAAAATCAATCACAATCTGTTTTATTGCCAAGTGTAGCTTTTAGACAATACGAGAAATTTGTTTTAATGAAATGGTTCAACAATAAATATAGAGAAAAAAGACGAGAACAAGGATGGCAAAATGAAATAATAATAATAATTATAAAATATAAATAAAGAGTGTTAAGAAAAACAAAAAGTGCAAAACAATTACATTTTCAGATAGTAGGTGATATATACTGTACATGGACATTATATATATTTTTTCTTCATATTTTTTACTATGAATTGTTTGGGCTAGTGTTAGCTTTAGCATGTGTAGCAAAAACACACCGATCTGTCACATGTCGCACTACGTGATCTGAGCATAGTTCTACAGGTGAGAAATATGATATTATTGACGATGATTAACTCCATTAAGTATAATTAGCATGTTTGGCATCAGTTGAGGAAGTTTAACAGCCTGAAATGAGTCTGATTAGAAAAAAAACAACAAAGCGTAAACTTAAATGGAAATGTCTTTAACAGAGTTTTGGGACATTTTGAAGCAGGAAATCTGATGTTGTAAGGATTCAAGTTTTAAAAACACATTCACATGCATCACAAAATAACAGTTTAAATTCCCGCGTGGATGACAACTGTGAAGTGTGTTTTTTAAAGACTCCCCCACCCTGGAATCTGTTTCCTGGAAGTATCAAATATTAAAGCTCTGAACATGCTGCGTCTGCAGGGACTCAAAGCCAACAGTTCCAATCACACACCAGTGTTTTTAAAAAGTCTGAATAAAAACTTAACTTAAATCATGCTAAACAATATGTTTAGGATGTTTAAACTTGCATTATTGTTCAAATAACGACAGTGTAGGCCTCATCGATCATTAAATAATAAATCAAAGATCATTTGGTCCAGTTTTTTAGAAACTATGAATATTTTCTGAACAATTTGATCCCATTTTTGCTTATTTTGACCATTTTTCTACAACTTCACCAAACTAACCATATTTGAACCTTTTTTTTCATCACTTTTTTTGCCATATATTTGCTCCTTTAATGTATTTTGCTACATTACTGTCCATTTCTGACACTTCTACGTCACATTTCAATACCTTTTCTGCACATTTTTTCCACTTTTAAGACATTGTAAGACCCTTTCCACCACTTTTCCACCTAATGTCACATATGTTGACACAGGAAGTACTAAGTGTCTAAATGAGTATGTAGTGTTGTTTACATTAGATAGTATGAATAGATTGAGTAGGTGATAAATACTAGGATGTATACTATCTGGGGACATTCTCTAAGTATGCACAGTGGGCATACTAGTCATACTCAACTGTCCCATGATGCATTGGGAGCTGAATATAAAATGGTCCTTGGACGAGCTTCAAGCTAAAAATCAAACACTCCCTTTTCAAAATAAAAGCATCTCTTGTCTTCTTTTAGGTTTTTTTTTTATTTTTTAACTCTTTTGTGAATAGGACTCTTATTTTGAAGTTAACAGGATGTTTAGTCAGTAGCACAGTGGAGGGTCCCTGTAAATGTGTGTGTATATAGTATATACTAGACATTATATACTCAGTGAGTTTGTAGTGCAGAGTACGTTAGTGGGACATTTACATCACAGCCACAGTCTTTGAAATATTTAAAGTTTGTTCAGATCTGTCTACAGGACTCCACATCCCATAATGCAATGCACTTAACTTCACCAACAAAGTCAATTAGAGAGACTTTACAGTGGAGATAAAAATAAAATTTTTAAGCAGTCATTTTAACATTTTATATCTTTTTATTTTGGTCTCCAGCAGCTATAGCCAGAGTTGGGATCAATTACATTTTTCAGCTAAAATGACCTTTTCAATTACCCATGTTCAATTACAATTCATTCACGATTACAGTTACCTGCTTTTTTTTTTCAATTACAATTAAATAACAATTTTTATCCTCAAAGTCAATTACAATTACGTTCTCAATTACTAAAGTTCAATTACAATTAATCACAATTCCTAAGCCTGAAAAAAGTAACCTAATAAAAGTTAACCTTCCTCGTGTGTTAGCTTCCCGTTAGCATCTCTAATGCTAACGGGTCCTAAATCAGCTGTAAAATACATGTTTTATAATTATATTTGTAATTGAGCCTAACTCTGACTGTAAGTCAGTGACTCTGTGACGGTGTCCTGTCCCTTTAAGGAATGCAGGTCCAACATCTTCACTCGCTTTGGTTCTAAAGCTGCTCATGTTCCTGGTTGTTGTTGTTGTTGTAGATCAGTGGTTCAAGTCCCCCCTTATGTTCAATTCTATGAAGAAATTAACTATAGATCATAATGATGGAATGATTGAGTAAAAACACACATTATAAAGAATCCAACATTGTAAATAAGTGAATGAAACACTATTTAGTGCCTCATGAATAGATTTATTTCTATAGTTTTTTTCATTATTTCTGGTCATTTCCCTCCTGATGTGGAACCAACACTGACCTTTGTTTTTTTAGTTCATGTTCTAATCAAGATCATTTCTATCATAATTTTGTGTATTTTGTTGTCATTTGTCTGTTCTTTTTCCTATTCAGTATATTTTTCTCTTACTTTGTGTGTTTTTGGTGTCGTTTGGTTGGTTTCTCTGTTATTTTTGTGTATTTTTCTCTCGTTTAATGTCTTTGTTGTCGTTTTTTGTGTTGCTGGTAATGGTACTTTTCTCCCTTAGTGTGTTTTTATTGGGTTTTTTTTTGTGTATTTTGTTGTCGTTTGTCTGTTCTTTTTGTTATTCAGTATATTTTTCTCTTATTTTGTGTGTTTTTGTTGCCATTTTTGTGAGTTGCTGGTAATAATTAGTATGATTATCATTTTTAACTAAAACTAAACATTTAAAACCCCATATATTTTTACGTTTTCATTTGTTCATTTTCCTCTCTCTCTCTCTCTAGTACCCCCTGTAGTGCCATCGCGTACCCCCATTTGAGAAACACTGGTGTAGAGTGCGTAGTGGTGCTTTCATGTGTTGTGCGTGTGCTGTCCTGTTGTGTTCGTAGCAAACATAAACAATGTTTAGACTGGACTGACAAACGAGGCTGTGTGTGTGTGTGTGTGTGTGTGTGTGTGTGTGTGTGTGTGTGTGTGTGTGTGTGTGTGTGTGTGTGTGTGTGTGTGTGTGTGTGTGTGTGTGTGTGTGTGTGAGGTGAGTGTGTCTGTGTCTGTGTGTGGGAGGTGTGTGTGTGTCTGTGTGTGTGAGGTGTGTGTGTGTGTGGGTGTGTGGTGTGTGTCTGTGTGTGTCTTTCTTTCTTTCTTTCTTTCTTTCTACCGGTCAAGGAGACGCTGATGAAGTACACACACACTCTCTCTCTCCTCCCACTATTTATGCGTGTGTCTTCATGGCAGTGAAAGGTATCAGGGCGGGGGTCAATAATGCGTTGAGCACTATTGATTGGTCCAGTCTGTCCAATGAGAGATGAGCAGAGGGAGGATCAATACAGCCAATCAGATCATTAGTCTGCTGTTCCAACATGGATTATTAATCACGGGTCGTTTTGTAGCCAGCTGACTCCTCCTCCTGTCCTGTGATTGGGTGCTTGGTAGATCAAGGGTTTGCATGTTCTCCCTCTGATGATGATGATGATGTTGTGCACGTGCTAATACAGCTTCTTTCTTCAGTAACCAAAACATTTGTGTTGGTCTTTAAAGTCAGTCCCGCCAAAATGTCAGTTACCACACGCAAAATCTGATTGATATGAAGACTTTCTCATTTTTTTCCATGTTTAGATACTTTACTGGTTAATAAATGTCCTGAACTCATACCAAACATGATAAATAGGGTTAATAGAGTCAGTTACTGTTAATAATGTAACATTTTATATGCTTCAGATGGGATTCTGCACTGAAATCACGTCACATTAGCTACGTTAGCCACATGCTAATTCTCGTTTAAAGGAAAAATCACATAAATATGTGTGATATGATCCCAAATTTATTTATAAAACCTTTAATTAACTCCAACCAGAGAATTACCCTCTTGTTTTACACCACGTGTCAAACCCAAGGCCTGCGGGCCAAATCCGGCCCTTTGGTGCATCCAATTTGGCCCGCAGGAGAAAGTCAAAATAACAGAGAAGACATGAATCATTGTATAAATGAAACTCAACAATATTTGCAGGTTCTCACAGTTTTCCTGGTACTTTGGATGAAAAAAACGCTAAATTTCTTACAAAATTCTTCAATTTTCCTCAAATGATTACATAATATTTTCCTTAATTAAAATGAAATTGTGCACAAAATTAAGGACATTTAAAGTGGAGACCCTGCTGGGACTGATATCTGTCACTTTTTGGTTGGTTTCTTACATATTTAGTATTTCATGTAAACGCAGATGTTTAAACTAGAGCACAATAATGTTGTAATTACTGGTTTTCTCTTCCCGCATAAAATGAATTTCTGGGATTGAAAAGGAAACAGTTGAGTGTGTGTGAATTAAAGCTGAAGAAACAGTGGTGGATCCTCAGGCCAGATGGTTTTCATAATGTCCAAACTCATATTACATCTACCTTCTTCTTCTTCGCTGGTGGTGACAGAACTCCGTCTTTTAGTTTGGATTCATTGAAGTTGGAGAATTCCCGAGCAGATTTCTTCATGTGACGGAGTGATGATGGAGAAACAGGAACGTCTCTTCCTCTGCGTGTTCTCTCCTTCTCACACTGCTCTCACTGGAGCGGGGGATTGCCAGGGGGACAGAGAGGACCTGTCGCCATGGCAACAGCTTCTGCAAGCTGCTGACACCCAACTGGGGGTGGGGGGGGGGTTGTGGTGTGTGTGTGTGTGTGTCACACAACGAGGTGAAAATATCGAGAGGGAAGGGGGGGGTATCCGACCTCGTATCGTCCCCTGGGACTCAGCGGCGTGCTCACGTTCACTTCCACAATTAGCATAACGATAGGGGGAGGTGTGTTTAAGTGACTCCCTCCCCTGGGTCCTAAAGCCCCTCCCCTGTGTGCCTTCTTCCTGCACTGCATGAGCCTGTGATGCAACTCTTTGTGTGTGTGTGTGTGTGTGTGTGTGTGTGTGTGTGTGTGTGTGTGTGTGTGTGTGTGTGTTGTGTGTGTGTGTGTGTGTGTGTTGTGTGTGTGTGTGTTGTGTGTGTGTGTGTGTGTGTGTGTGTGGTGTGTGTGTGTGTGTGTGTGTGGTCTTACTGTAAGCACTGTGGACATGAATCTGACAACACCAGTATATCTTATTACCCCTTTCACTTTTCCACTGCACTTTAATTGTTGAAGAGCGTGAAGTGAGTTAGCGCCTATGCCGCTGTGCTAATTTAATTAGCATTAGCTAAGCTTGTTTGGTTGAAAAACGTCTGCATTTGCTCACCCCTAAACGTGTTAAATGACATCATCTAACACGGATTCACCTTACTCAGCACTTTAACGCAGTTCAGGTTCAGATGAGTTTTGATTTATCTGAATAATATCCACTGTTATCCAGGAAGTTATTATTATTTGGGCCATAGTAGATGGTCCATAGTTTAAAGATGAATCATTGTTTTATCATAAATAAAATGGGTTAAAAGTGATCAAAAATGGTGGAAAAGATGATGAAATGGGATTTAAAAAAACTACAGACAATTGGTTGAAAGACAAAAACAGACAGAAAAAGCGGTAAAAAAGGTTCAAAGTGTCAATATTGGCTTAAAAGTTTCAAATAGTTAGTTTAAACTGGCAATAATGGGCATGACAAATGGTGAATGTGTTTAAAATTGGCAAAAATAATCATGAAATATGGTGGAAAAAAAAAGGTTAAGTGACAATAATGGGTAAAAATATGTGATATTAGCAAGAAAGTGGTGGAATGGGTTTATAAGTGCTGAACATGTCTTGAAAGTGGAAAAGTGGAAAGAATGCATTAAAATGCATTAAAAGGAGCAAAAATAATGCAAGAAAAAGTGATGAAAATAGGTTAAAATGTGACAAGTTTGGTGTAGTTGGAGAAAAAGGGTAAAAATAAGCAAAAATGGGCTGAAATTATTCTTGTTCTTGAACTGACCCCAAGGTTGAGGAGCTTTAAACAATTGTTACAAAATTATCTTAAAAACTCTCCACAAATGGAGCCACTTTAATTTCTAAAGAAAAACCTCTGTCTAGACCTGATAGCTTGTATTTAGTAGACTGCTGCTACGCTGAGTTAGCCCTGTTAGCTGTGTGTTAGCCTAGCATCATATTCTGAGAAGTGACCATGGATGAAAGAGTTGATAGCATTGATAATGTGCACGGTCAAAACGCTAACGCTGCTGGATGACTAGAGCATTTAACAGCCTTATTCAGGGCTCTTGTTGTGAAAGGCTGGAAGTGGAAGTTGAGCAGTTAACTTTATAACAACAATAAAAGGGGGATGAGAGTCTTTTTCTAGCTAATTCTCTATTTGAGTTTGTTTGTACCACAGGAAGTTGCTCTAATAATCAGGAAGTACAAAGTCCAGGAATAATGTGGCTAAAGTTTATGTTCTCAACCTTGGGGTCAGGACCCCATTTGGGGTCGCGAGGCACTGGGAGGGGGTCGTCAGATGCCTTCAAGAAACTAAGAATATTTTTCTTAAACAATTTCAGCCCATTTTTGCTTATTTTGTACCCATTTTCTACAACTACACCAAACTCACCATATTTTAACATTTTCATTCCATCACTTTTTTTTTGCCATATTTTTGCTCCTTTTAATGTATTTTTGCTAAATTACTACCCCATTTCTGACAGTTTTACAATCACATTTCAATGACTTTTCCACACATTTTTTTTTTTTTTACAGACATGTTCAGCACTTATAAACTATTTACACCTAATGTCACATATTTTTACCCACTATTGTCACTTTTAACCAGTTTTCAACCATATTTCATGATTTTATTTTTTTTGCCAATTTAACCTCAATTCATAATTTGTCAGTATTTGCCAGTTTAAACTAATTGTTCCAATATTGACACTTTGAACCCTTTTTACCACTTTTTCTGTCTGCTGTTAGCCACTCTAATTTCTGTGGTTTTTAGAATCCCATTTCACCACATTTTCCACCATTTTGGGTCACTTCTTACCCATTTATTTCTGATTAAATCACATCTTTAAGATGACTATAATAATAATAATAATAATAATATAATAATATAATAATTGTTCCTGGATAACAGTAGAATATTATTCAGATGAATAAATAAATGTGGTTATCACAGATTCATAGAACAATGGACCATCATTTTACTGACTTTATGGATGTTCAAATGAACACGTGACACTATAACATGTGGTTTGGTGATTATTCTACACAAAGTTTTGTGTAAAGATGGTTATTAATCAATTATTACTCATATTATTTGATATGTTGTGTGTTTCTTTTCTCTATTTACTACTGTAAACATTGTATTTCCATGTGTATGTAATATCAATAACTGGTGATGTTATGAACAGAATGTGTTTGTTATTGTGGAGGTGAATCCAAGTCTAATCCTAATCCTCCACACATCCAGTTTTCATAAAAACATGTTTATAATAACATGTCTTTAAACAAAGGTCGTTTCACGTTCCTCTCATCCTGTAGAAATAATAATAATAATGTTTGTTTAATAGTATCAATGACACTGAAATGAACAATAAGACTTTACATGACTAGTTGAGGCTTTGATAATAACTTTACTGAGGAGGTAGTTGGTTCTATTGCAGGTGCACACACTGCCCCCTACAGTATTCTGTGAGCTATTACACCATCACTGTCTGAGTTATCTAATGGTAATCTGTGTGTGTGTTTCAGAGTGCAGCAGCAGCCCCCAGCCCAGTGATGGGCAACATGCCCCCCAATGACGCCATGCCAGGCGGCCCCATGCCCCCAGGCTTCTTCCAGGTATGACACCCCACACTCCCACCCCACTCCCACCTCCCCCCCGTCACCGTCCACATCACAAACCTGCTCATGTTTTCTTTCCTCAATACATATGATTTCCCTTCAGAACAAAACAACATTGTTTCCTCCGCCCTCACTAAAATTTTACACATTATTCTGTGACTTGTTCCAAACTGATCGGAAAATTAGTTGGTGTAATAACAATAATAATAATATAATAATAATAATAATAATAATAATATAATAATAAGAAACTGCAGGAGATGATTTTTTATTTTATCAAATAAAGACAAAGTTTATGCCTCATTTGCTTGGAAAAAATATATAAGTTAATTTTCATCTCCACTATAAACACTCGTTAATTGACATTGTGTTTGGTGCATTGCATTGTGGGATGTGGAGTCCTGGAGACAGATTTCTGGTGTTTCTTCTCCAGACGAGGACAGTGATTGGTTTCGACTGCATTTTTGTTCTCGTTTGTTCCCAGTATTCCTCAACATAAATGTACAAATAAAAAATACACAAAACAACAGCAAACGTACAGTTAAAAAGGACCAAACAATGACAAAAGCACGGAAAAATAATATCCAGATATGCTAACTGAACTCCAAAACCAATACGAAATTATTACATAAAAATACGAGTATAAAAATGTATAAAATTACAGAACACCTGGTCTACAGGACTCCACATCCCTCAATGCAATTCAACAAATGTTTCCAACACCGTGTCAATAAGAGAGAGTTTACTTTTGATATCAAAACTAACATTTCAATCAGCAATTTAAAGCTTTTTAAAGCAAATAATCTTGATTTTAATTGCTCAACAAAGTGACACTTTATCTGATCAAAGATCGTCTCCAAAGTTTTAAAAGTGTTTGCTTTGGAATCATTTCAGATTCTTAAATAGTAAACGTCTCAATATAAAGAGAGAATTAAAAGTTTATTAGATAAATAAAGAAAGACTTTGATTTTCAGTATCAAAGGCCAGCGATTGATCATTTCCACTGATTTGGTCTTTGAACTTTATTCTGATAACTTCACACTTCCTTTCGTTGCACTTGTGGTTCCCAGTTGTTCCCAGTTGTTCCCAGTTGTTCCCAGTTGTTCCCAGTTGTTCCCATTGGTCGGTGGCTTTGCTTCATTCATCCCTTTTCATCACTCGTTCATCTGTATTTCTGTCTCTGTGAAGGGATGAGTGTTTAGCGTGTGGCCACACACACACACACACACACACACACACACACACACACACACACACACACTCTGTAACAGACAGTTGGTTTCAGATCACTGCTGAGGATGAGGATGGTTCTGATGAAGGTGGTGGAGTGTTCATGAGGCGACTCGTGAGAGGACAATAGTGAATAAGCAAAGGGAGGGAAAGGGTGGGGGTGGACGCATGGAGGGGCTATTTTTAACACTGCTGGGGGGGGGGGCTGTATGAACGTCTGCCCTTCGTCATCTCGCTGTAAGAAACACTCGACATCCATCGACTCATTTATCTGAACAAACTCATGTTAGTGCAACAATGGACGGTGATGATACAGGGACGTTATAAACACTGTAGAACACATGTCAAACTCACGGCCCCGGGGCCAAATCCGGCCCTTCAGCGCATCGGATTGGGCCCGCTGTGAAAATGAGAGAGAAGACTTGAATCATTGTGTAAATGATCAAATAAATCAGTTGTAATTTGTTGTTGAAAGAACTCAGAAAAAAATCCTAAAACCTGCAAAATGTCCTGAAATTAAATAAAAATTGGTTAAAAATAAATAATTAAATAAATAAAAGGACATGTAAGTGTCATTGATGCTGTTCATACTTTGTCTAATTTATAGGTGGAAGAGCAAACTTGGGCACATTAATGTTGAATTACTCGTTTAATTGTCTAATTATTTCAAACCATTTCTGTTAAAAAATCCCTCCTTTTAGACGATTAACCCGTGCACTGGGTCAAGAGCATTTGAAACGATTTATTTCTCCTCGTGTTATTAGCACTCGTTAATTTGTCACAGACTAAATGAGCTTTTAGCAAAACTCAGAGTCGGTGTGGGAAAAAGATGCTTTTACTGATGAAAAAACTAAGAATTCTGTTAGTTTAGGGCGTGAATAATGTCAATAATTTACTTTAAACTAATTGATTGTCATTGACGATCACAATCTAAATGTATAATTTTTTTATGTCATCTTTATTTTTTACTTAAAACTGCTTTTCCAATTAATACATCTATTATCATTTGCTCAAAACAAAAAATTCCACTCAATCTGCACTGGAAACTCTCCCTGACATAATTGGAATAGTTTCCTGCAATGCATTGTGGGATGTGGAGTCCTATAGACAGATTTCTCTTGGTTCTTCTCCAGACGAGGACAGTGATTGGTCCGACTCCATTTTTGTTCTAGTTTATTAAGAGACATTCACTTTCTGCAATATCTGCTTTACCATGAGAGGTACTGCTGATGAGCATCATCTACAAAAAAAAAGGCTTCAAACACACTTTGGAAAACCTAGAGCCTCTGATTTCCTTTTTTTTTTTTTAATTTCCCCAATTCTGTTAGAAGTTTACTTCTCTAATAATCACATCATTACAGGCTGTTCATTTCCTCTAAAAAATGCCAACATGCTTCATACACATTTATTCACAGTAGAAATGTTAGCTACACATGCTAAAGCTAACATTAGCCCACTGTTTTACAGTGAAATTTGATGGAGGAAATGTGTGATTATTGTTGGTGAGGGTTTAGTTAATGTTACATTTCAAAAGGTGAAATATGTCTTTTTATTTCTTATTATGTCAGATTTTGTGCAATAATTGACATTTTTCTCTCTCTGTCCACACGTTTACGAGTTGTGTAAATGTGTGATATTTTCCCAAACATACATGTGAGGATATATTTAGTGTCAGGTCATTTTAGCTTATTTTTTGTTTGAAGATAATAAATAAAATAATATTGTTACCATTTCTGTTTCTGGAAGTAAATTCCCTATTTTCCGTACGTTTTTCTGCCATCACAGAAAATCCGAGACTCTAAAAACATCACTTTAGTAGTTTTTTTCTGCTGCTGTTTCCAGCTGTTGCTGCCTGTCCCGTTGCTTTAATAAATACAAACACTGCCCCCATGTGGTTGAAAGGATCAATACTAACTGATCCCCCCCCATTTATTTCTGATTGGTTTGTTCTTATAAGTCGCTGCACGGGCCGACATTTCTTCACCTTTTCCTTGAACTAAAAGTTTTCCACTAACAACCCCATGCCCCCCCTAACCCCCCCTTCCTTCCTCCATCATCTTTAACTCTGATTGGCTGACTCCTCCAGGTGCAAACCCCCCCCACCCCCACCCCACTCTGATGTCACTTTCTTTCTTAAAGGGGACCGCCCGGCTCTCAGCAGTCCCCCCACGCACAGCCCCCCCCACACAACCCCAACAACCCCATGATGGGACCCCACGGCCAGGTAAGACCCTAAAAACACTCTGCCTATGTTTTTGACCCCCCTCCCACCCCCCCACCCCCCAAGGCTCTGGTGCTGGTTCCTTCTTGTAGACGAGCTCTGACGGTCCCCATGTGGGATGAATAATTCACTCCGTGCCCCTCCCCCGTAGCAGCTAGTGGGGGGTTGCACGCTTATCTTCTCCTACACACACACGCACACACGCACACACACACACACCTCCCTCCCTCCCTCCCTCCCTGGTTCTTGCACCTCATAAATAATCCAGGAGAACGGCGCCATAAACACATCACATGCTACACACTTAGCTTAGCTTTGTGTTAGTGCTGACGGGCCATGGACAGTCGGGTGGTGGTAATCCACATCAGTAGCTACGACTGGCAACAGTGCAGGTTTCTGGTTTCCTTTTCGTGTGGACAGACACGCTTCCGCTAAGCGGGCCGACCACAGGGGGCATCGTCTGAGCGCGTGCAGGCAGGGAGCCCTGTGGGACACACACACACACACACACACACACACACACACACACACACACGTGCGCGCCTGTGCCACTGGTTTTTCTGGGACACTTCCTGGATGTGTTGTTTATCTTCATTGTGTGACCACGCTGTGTTCATCTGTGAGTCCTCACACCAGGGTTGGAATCAATTACATTTTTTATTTACAATTACATCTTTGATTTTTCATGTTCAATTACAATTCAATTAGGATTACGATGACTGGCATTTTTTCAGAAATCAGAAAAGTTTTTATTCAGTACAGTTTAAAAACAATACAAGGAATTTCATTTGGTGGGTGTTTTTTTCCAATTAAAATTACAATTATTTTTCCCTTGAAAGTCAATTACAACTGTGTTATCAAATAACTAAAGTTCAATTACTATTAATCCCAATTACTGAGCCTTTAATAACGTAACCTTCCTCTTGTGTTAGCCTTCTGTTAGCATCTCCAATGCTAACGGCTGTAAAATACACTAATAAATATAATCTATCATCTAATTAGTTTCTCATACCTTGGTTTCATTGTTAGGTTTCCTAATCAATGAATATATTGGTATTAATATTTATGTTGTGGGTGATTTATATTAATTAAGAGAAGTGACGGGTAGTGGTAAAAGTTAATATGAAACATATTTTATTATTTGGTAACTACATTTGTTTTGCATTTAATTAAATTGTAATTGACAGTTTTTATTGAATTTTCATGGCAATTACAATTACAAAGTCAATTATCTGGACTAAATTCCAACAGCAACAGATGTTTTCAATTACAAATACAATTATAATAAAAATTAAAAAAGATGTATGTTAGTTTATCGTATCGTATTGTATTTTTTTTTTTACTGTAATGTGTGCACTTGTATTTAATCCTTATTTAATTAAACGGTCTTTTACCGAATTATGTACGGTTTTTTTTCCCCCTTTTGTTTTCTTCTTGTTTAGTGTTTATTTTTTTAAATTTTGTAATATTTCTTGATCCTCTGACACGTGTAATTTCCCCCTGAAATAAATAAAGTATTTCTGATTCTGATAATGACATCATAATTATTATTAAGTATAAATTATGTGAATAAAATTATAATTGACCCCAACCCTGCCTCACATTCAGCTGGGATTCAAACCCTAACCTCTCTCTCTCTCTCTCTCTCTCTCTCTCTCTCTCTCTCTCTCTCTCTCTCTCTCTCTCTCTCTCTCTCTCTCTCTCTCTCTCTCTATCTCTCTCTCTCTCTCTCTCTCTCTCTCTCTCTCTCTCTCTCTCTCTCTCTCTCTCTCTCTCTCTCTCTCTCTCTCTCTCTCTCTCTCTCTCTCTCTGCAGCCGTTCATGTCTCCGAGGTATCCCGGTGGACCACGCCCCACGCTGAGAATGCCAAACCAGGTACGCACTGGGTCCACCGCTCCAGCTGTGATTATTATTTATTATTTAAGTGTTTATTTATCTGTTGATGTTGTTTGTTCTCAGCCTCCAGGGGGGATCCCAGGTTCTCAGCCTCTGCTGCCAAACAGTTTGGACCCAACGAGACCGCAAGGTGAGGCTGGAGAGCGTATCAATATGAAATCAACACTAACCGTACATACTGTAGGGGTTATTTTGTAGCGTTTGAATGTTAGGAAAAGTCTTGATCAAGTGATTTTACTCATAACACATCAGAGAACTGATTTATTTATTAACCAATGAGTTACAGATATTTGAACCTTAAACAGAAAAATATTCCAAGATTTAATTAAATAAATAAATCATAATTTAGGAGAGCTGGAGAAATAAATTAAATGAATCCAATAAAAAACAAACACGAGTTACTTTTACACATGATTGAATAGAACAATAGAAACGATTTATTTATTTTTCTTGGCATGAAAAAGTAAAAAATAAATAAGGAAAAGAGAAAAAAAAAAAACAAAAAGGATAAAAAAAAAAAAAGGGGAAACAATTGAGCGTTAATGGACTGCTTGTATTTGTTTATATCTATGAATTTAGATGTAGGCTCATATAATCTGATACTCTGTTTCCTGTTATCAAACTAGTATCAATATATCAATGTGGCTAATTAAATAGCTTCCTAATAGTAAAGATTAAGTGTGATATGAAGCATCCTGTATGTGAGGTGTGGGTGTGTCTGAGCTCCAGATTAAATCTAAACAATCCAATGAGATTATGGACTTTTAGTCTGTAGAAGCTTTTCATGGATCACTTTAGAGAGCACGTGCGTGTGCGCGACTGTGTGTGTTTGCCCTGCAGGTCATCCTAACATGGGAGGACCAATGAGAATGAACCCTCCTCGAGGGATGGCCATGGGCCCCCAGGTACCACACTGATGATGATGATGATGATGATGATTAACACTCTAAAGGGTTAATGCTGTGCCTCACTGTGGTTCTCCTGTGTGGTTCTATCAGAACTATGGTGGCATGAGGCCCCCTCCTAACTCCATGGGTGGACCCATGCCTGGAATGAACATGTCAGTGATTCTCAAAACGTTTTCCTCTTAAAATAAAGTCTAAAGCAGCTTCTTTTCTTTAGTGTTTATATATTTAAATGTAGTTGTTGACTGATGTTTGTGTCCTCAGGGGTCCTGGAGGAAGAGGGCCGTGGCCTGGACCCAACGCTAACTCTGTGAGTCACGCTTCCACACTACAAGCTAACAGTGACCAATAGTGAACGTTATAAACTGAAACACTTAAAGTCTGTGTAAAGCAGGAATTAATGTGTGTTATGAGTTTGTCATGTCACAGAAAGATCACTGTTTATAAAATCAGGTCTCAAAATCATGTAAAAACAAGCACTTCTCTCTGCTCTGAAACACTGGGGGCGTGTCAGTTAGAGGCGCTGGAACCACGCACGGGAAGGGCGCCGCCTCCGTGTACTTTTTCTATGGGAGAGAGCAGTGTGAAAGTGGCTCCAGCGTCGACACTGCTTCTCCCATTGGTTTTCCTAAAGTGCTCGGATCGGGCCGGACGATGTGTCAGCAGAAAGGTCTGCTCCGCCTCAGTCCGAATATGTTCATCTCTCCCGGGTAGAGTCAGAACTGTGTCCGCTAGAGGCGAAACACACAATGGAGGTGTAAAAAAGTGCTAATTACGTTGAAAATGTGGCACCAGTTGATGCGTTTTATTCCCGAGTCCCAATATGTGGTTTGTTTTCAGCTAAGGGCCGAATCGCACCCTCTGGAGGCCTCAGAAGTTTGGTGTGCTTCGGCAGCAGGGGCGGGTTTTTGCCAACGATGGCTATGTTACATAACGCAGCTATGATTTCTGACCCGCCCATTAAATCCTGAACACAGAAATTTGAAACCCAGTTTGTGAAACCTAGCTCCATAATTACATTCTAAATGTTTGAAAGGCTTTTTACATGTTTTAAGGAAAACATTAATGAGCGTTTTAATGTGTTTAGAAGAAAATGGCTGAATTTGCTTCACACAGACTTTAAGTGTAGATCAACAATAAAGTTGCACAACACCAGACTTTCACAATAAAACCATTGAACAGAAATGACGTTGACACTCTCTGACTCTCCTATTGGTCGGTTCTCTGTCCACCTGTAGATAGCATACTCTTCATCGTCTCCAGGAAACTACGTGGTAAGTACCAGCTTCATCTCTTTGTTGCTTATTTTTTTTCTTCCTCTCTTCTGTTCTTTTTTCCCTTTTTCCTACTTTTTTCTTTTAATTTTTTCTTTACTCATTTTTCACTAATTCCCCCATTTTTCCCCTTTTTTTCCCCATTTAATCCCTTTTTTTAAAAATGTTTCCACCCTTATAGAATTTTTTTTTGCCTTTTTCCATTTAATCGTGACGTTCTTCTCTTCTCTGATTGGTCCTCAGGGTCCTCCGGGGGGAGGCGGTCCTCCAGGAACGCCCATCATGCCCAGCCCAGGTGGTGCGTCACCCAATCATCACACCTGTGTCTCCCATCTCTCTCTCCCCCATTGTGCGTGTGTGCGTGTATGTGTGTGCGTGTATGTGTGTGTCCCAACCCAGTCTTCTCATCCATCTGCTGTTTTTAATGAACTTCCTGTCACTAACCAGTTGATGTTTCTCAGATTCCACAAACTCCAGTGAAAACATCTACACCATGATGAATCCCATCGGACCAGGAGGAAACAGACCCAACGTGAGTCTTTAGGTCTTCAAAAAACTTTGATTCGCAACACGAGGCGCTCACTTCCTGCTCTTTCTCACCAGTTCCCAATGGGACCGGGGCCTGACGGGCCAATGGGAGCGATGGGCGCCATGGAGCCACATCACATGAACGGATCACTAGGTCAGTTGTGTGTGTGTGTGTGTGTGTGTCTGCGTGTTTGTGTCTGCGTGTGTGTGTGTGAACATGACCTTTGACCTCTGTGTGTCTCTCTGTTCAGGATCTGGAGACATGGACGGGCTTCCAAAGGTGAGTCCCACCACCCAGTCCATGTGTTACTGGGACCAGTTCATGGTTTCACCCCTGTATCTTCTCTCCCCCCAACCCCCCACAGAGCTCTCCAAACAACATGGGGGGAATGAACAACCCCCCAGGGACGCCGAGGGATGACGGAGAAATGGGCGGAAACTTCTTGAACCCATTCCAAAGTGAAAGTGTGAGTATAGAGGGAGGGAGGGACGTCCCACAGCCTGATGAGCTTTCCACCCCCCTTCCCCACCACCCTACCCCCTCAACCAGTGAAGCAGTGGGAGAATGCAAGTAGAGAGGCGTTCCAACATGGATACATCTCAGTTAGGGCTGGAATGAAGTACATTCAGACGAACGGCAGAGGGACAAAAACTCCATATTTCGTCCAATCAGTCGCGATGTTAGAGCCTCAGATTTTCTGTGGTCACAGAAAACAGTTGGAAAGAACAGATTTAATGTTCTGGAACGGAAAGAATCAATCCGACTAGTTTTTTTATGCTCTTTATTTAAAATCATGACACAGTAAGGCCTCACATTGCATTGTGGGATGTGGAGTCGTGTAGACGGAAGCATAGAAGTGTTTTTATTTTGATCTTACTGTGATTTCTTTTTCTTTTTCTTCTTTGTCCTCTTCGTCTGTTCTTCTTTTTCTATCAGAATAATGTAAAACACTTCTATGCATCCGCCTACAGGACTCCACATCCCACAATGCAATGCGCCAAACTTTACCAACAATGTCAATAAGAGAGAGTTTATAGTGGAGATCAAAACTCACTTCAAACAATTTCAAACATTTGCATCTTTATTTTTTTGTTTTTGATGAAATCATCATTAATTTATTGATCCATAAGGCCTAAACAGTGTTTGTCTGATAAATAATCAATAATTAAAGCTGCAGTTTGTACTTCTTTTTTGGCATCATTTGGTCATAAATACATAATGATCTTTGATCATATTGTAATCCAAAGTGTTCTGGGTGGACATTGAATCTCTTCTCCTGAGTGTAAATGAAGTTCATAAATCCAGGAGCGTGACGCTGGATATCAGCTAATCTTGAGCTATTTTGTGCGTTTCTATTGGCTGTAAACGTGCATTTGCGGACGTTCCAGCAAAAGTCTCCATCACAGCGTTAAACGCAACAGTTACACAGCAAAGACGAAGGATAAAAACAGACTAAGGTGGAGAAGAAACAGAATAAAGTCACAAACACAGAGAAGGAACGGATTTTTTCTTTCTACATACTGCAGCTTTAAGCTGCAGCTCTAACAAACATGCTCCAGCTGAGGTTCTGCTTGCATTGAACCCACTCATTGATCCTCCTGTTCTCAGTGTCAGTGATGGGAATTAATCTGAGATCAATACTTTATATTTTACATGTTTCACAATCACTGTTTGATGTTAAAGTTAGAGGGAGATCGGCTTTGGATTCAAATGATCAGCAACACACACACAGATGCAGTGTGCTGATTGGTTGACTCCAGCTCTAAGCCCCACCTCCATCCTTTAGGGCTGCCCACACTGTGTTTTGGCGCCATCTGGTGATTGGATGTTGTCAGTGACGTGTCCACTCATGCCACACCCCCTTTCCTTCTCTTTTTTGCAGTATTCTCCCAACATGACGATGAGTGTGTGATTTTATTTTTATTTTTATTTTTATTTTTTTTTTTGTATTTTGACCCCGCCCCCTTCCTGCACCTCATTTTTATTTTCTTCAAACCAATCCTTCCCTCGCCTCGGATTGGACCATCACTTCCTCCTCCTTCTCACACACACTCTCTATTGGCCCCGCCCCCTCCTGGACGCTCAGCCTTCCGTGGCGGTGGCGGCGTTCGAACACGCCGCGACGCGCCTCAAGCCAGGAGCAGGAAACAGGAAGCTGCCGCAGAGCAACAGGAAGAGCGTCCTCTCCGACTCCGCCCCCGGCCTCCCCGGCTTCCTGTCGGGGTCAAGACAATGAGCAAAGGGCGGGGCCTGGAGGACGGAGCTCCTCCTCTTCCAGCTGTGGGATGGACTTGTGCGCGGCTCAGACTCTGTAATGGCGCTGCCGTGGCAACCAATGAACAGCGACCTTCATTGTTTTTGTTCGTTTATTTTTATTTGTGTATGTATTGTATCATTGTTATTTTAATTGTTGTATTATTGTTATTAATGATATTATTATGATGCATTCAAATCCACATGTTTTTACTGGACACGTGGTGATGAAGGCTCCGCCCCCTGCTGGTAGACACACCTCCATACATCCTGGTACTGTTTGGTCCTCTGAGGTCATCATGGCTCCTCTCCCTTCTTCTTCTTCTTTTTCTTCTTCTTCTTCTTCTTCTTCTTCTTCTTCACTCGCACACATTTATTTATTGATCGACTTTTTATTTTCTCTCATGAGTCTTTGTTTTTTTTTTTTTTTTTTTTTAACACCTGTAAATATTTTGTTCAATCAGCAGCCGCAAGTCGGTCACCCCACACACACACACACACACACACACACACCACCAGGAAACACACACACCTCAGTCTGATTCTTCTTGTTTTTGTTACTTTTCATCGTCAGACTGGATTATTACTTTAACATTTGTAATATTTTTATTTTGTGGGTGTAAATACTGTAAAATGCATTTTGATATCATCGACATCTTTTGATATTTCAACTCACAACTGAACACTTGAGAGATTAATATGAATCATGATGAACTGAAACTGGAGCTGCTATCCAATATCCCCCCTTTTTCCTTTTTTCTTTTTTTAGTCTTTTCTTCCCTTTTTTCTTTTTAGGTTTTCCCCTTTATTTTTTTCCTCATTATTCTTCCTTGTTTTACCCATTTTCCCTTTTGTCACCCTTTTTTTACAGTTTTATTTTCCTTTTTTCCACCTAATTTTTTTTTTTTTATTTTATTTCCCTTCTCTTCCTATTCTTTTCTTTTATTACCTTTTTTTCAATTTATTCTTTTTTCCCACCTGTTTTTTTTTAATTTTTTTTTTTTTTTAACTTCTCTTTATTTTTATTAATTTAAATACTGTATTTAACCTCCACACACACACAAACACACACTCCCATTAGTTTTTATTTCAAATCCAAACTGGTTTCCTTCCGTTTCTGGCTGTAGATTTGCATGAACACTTCCGGAACAAACCGTCCAAAGATGGAAGCCGACAGAAAGTGGGCGTGTCCCTCCGTCTGCGTCCAATCACACGCTGTTGTACAAACGCTCTCCATCTTTCTGTCCTGTAAAGTAAAGCGTTTGATCTTCTGTGTATTTCTATTGTTCGACCTGATGTAAAATACTGTAACATTTGAGCGACTTCCTGGTTTCACTGTTTCACTTCCTGGTTTTTCTCCTGGCGATGACTCAGCAGTATTGGAACACAACGCAGTGTTGCTCTGGATCCATGTTAGCATTAGTTTCAGACCCTAAATGTCTTTGTGTAGTAAAAAAAAAAAAAAAACTAAAGAGGTTCCTTCGTACGTTTCTTTATATTGTAAAGTTTTCTTTAGACGAAAAAAATGTTGGAAAAAAAACGGCGGAAAACCTGCGTTGATAATTAATTAATGTATTTTTGTTTTGTTTTTTTCTTTTCGTCAAGGTGTCGGTCGTTTTTTGCCTGTGTCTCCCTCGTTGTAGATACATATTAAAAACTAATAAAAATGAATTCACTCCTTTTGCCATGAACAGGAAGTCTTCCTCAGAATGATGATGATAAATCATTACAGGTTTTTATTTATATTAAAGTGATTAAGTCGGGGTGAAGAAAAAGCTTTGATTTGAAATATTGTGTACGTGTGTTTATTGCAGTGGTTCCCAAACTGAGGGGGCGCCCCCTGGGTGGGGGCGTAGCATCATGACAGAAGGGGATGTGGAGCAATATCATGAAAAATAGAAAATATATTTTTTAATTTTATTAACTAAATGCATCATTATTGTTCTAAAATATGTGATTACAAGTTTAACGTTATTTTGATGAGATTTGAAGAAAAGTCTCAATTTTATTTATTTTTTCAAAAAAATTTGCCCTTTTTTTAGCCTTTTTAAAAAATAAATAAAAAAGGGTTGCGATGCGGGGGGCTGAGAGTTTCTCATTAGTCATAGAGGGGCGCAGCAGAAAAAGTTCGGGAACCATTGATTTAACTCTTCTGTGTCAAACTTAGGGCCTGGGGGCCAAATCCAGCCTTTTAGCACCTCCAATGTGTCCCACAGGAGAAAGTAACACTGACGGAAAAATCATGACTCATCATGTGAATGAGCAAATAATTCAGTTGTAGATTTCTCAGTCCCTCTAAATACACAAATTTAATGAAACTCCACAATTTATGCAGAGTTCACAGTTTTTTCCCCCCACGCTTATATCACAGGAAAGAACCTTAAAACTCCCAATTGAAAAATGTGCAGCTTATTTTACGAGAGAACTGATTGGTCAGGAGGCGGAGCTTTAGTACTGCTAAAGTGGTCTGGACCACTTCATAACCTGGTCCAGACCAGGCTAAGTTACCATGGTGATTTAACCTGGTAAGAACATAGCCAGCGTCATAGTACAGAACACAGATTAAATCCTGGAAGTTAGCGTGATAAGAGGAGATCCCGTTTCGTAGTACAGGCCCAGTGTGTGTGTGATTAATGTGATTAGCGTCTCCTCGTGATTTCACACACACACATTTCTCTCCTTCTGTTCTGACTTGTCTGTTTGTAGGACTGAGCTCACAAGGTGTGACTCTTTCACACACGGTAATATTTATCCTGTAACACTAGAGCTTGCATCACTCAATGAGAATCATGACGCCGGAATTAAATAAGTAAGGTAAATAAATGCACAAAAACACACAAAAATAAGAGAAGAATATTTAGAACCACAAAAAAATGACTCCCAAAACACAGGAAAGAATTACCAAACAAAAACATATTTTACGTGTGTATTAAAACCTTATCTTGTGGTAGTTTTTGTGTTATTGTCTTGTAGTTTTTTTGTGAGATATTTTGTGTGTTTTGCTAGTTATTTTTTGTGTTATTTTGTGTCTGTATGTGAGTTTTTTGTGTTATTTGATGTGATGACATACGGGGAAATCACAGAGCCCTGAGGGGGCGGGGACAATCGTACGTAACTCTACGTCAGGGTTTACTGAGCTCCCTGGACCAATCAGCGCTCCGCTGAGTTCCGCCGTGATGACGTAATGTGATGTGGTCCAGAATAGCGCGGCAGCCACGGCTCGGCTAAGCTCGCTAAAGTCCGCTTCTTGGGCCTCGTGGACTCCGTCTGTTCCTGTCAGTGGGCCGTAGGTTGTGAACAGTGGGTCGGTACCGGTGTCATGTCCGTGCTGAAGGAGAACCGGAGCTACGGTCTGTCCAGCGGCTCGTGGAGCTCATGGAGCCGCGGGAAAAACAACAACAACGTTTCCGTTTTTCACGTTAAACTCACTGACAGCGCAGCACGAGCCGTTTATAGCTTTAATAACACCGGAAAGGTTAGTGTGTGTGTGCGCGTGTGTGTGTGTCATTCATCATCAATGTATCTCAGGCTACCGGAAGTCACGCATATTTCCTGTCCTCAGTCCAATCAGTACTACACACAGTTACACACTCATTACTACACACAGTTACACACTCATTACTACACACAGTTACACACTCATTACTACACACAGTTACACACTCATTACTACACACAGTTACACACTCATTACTACACACAGTTACACACTCATTACTACACATCGTTACACACTCATTACTACACACAGTTACACACTCATTACTACACACATTTACACACTCATTACTACACACACAGTTACACACTCATTTACTACACACGTTTACACACTCATTACTACACACAGTTACACACTCATTACTACACACGTTACACACTCATTACTACCACACAGTTACACACTCATTACTACACCAGTTACCACACTCATTACTACACACAGTAACAGTCATTACTACACACAGTTACACACACGCGTACTACAAAACAGGTACACACTCAGGACTACACACAGTTACACACTCATTACTACACACAGTTACACACTCCTTACTACACACAGTTACACACTCATTACTACACACAGTTACACACTCATTACTACACACAGTTACACAGTCATTACTACACACAGTACACACTCAGTACTACACACAGTTACACACTAATTACTAACACACAGTTAACACAACTCATTACTACACACATCGTTACACACTCATTACTACACACAGTTACACACTCATTACTACACACAGTTACACACTCATTACTACACACAGTTACACACTCATTACTACACACAGTTACACACTCATTACTACACATCGTTACACACTCATTACTACACAGTTACACACTCATTACTACACACAGTTACACACTCATTACTACACACAGTTACACACTCATTACTACACACAGTTACACACTCATTACTACACACAGTTACACACTCATTACTACACACAGTTACACACTCATTACTACACACAGTTACACAGTCATTACTACACACAGTTACACACTCATTACTACACACAGTTACACACTCATTACTACACATCGTTACACACTCATTACTACACACAGTTACACACTCATTACTACACACAGTTACACACTCATTACTACACACACAGTTACACACTCATTACTACACACAGTTACACACTCATTACTACACACACAGTTACACACTCATTACTACACACACAGTTACACACTCA
This sequence comes from Gouania willdenowi, assembly GCF_900634775.1. Lineage (NCBI taxonomy): Eukaryota > Metazoa > Chordata > Actinopteri > Blenniiformes > Gobiesocidae > Gouania > Gouania willdenowi. Next base: position 32,678,638 of record NC_041065.1, read on the forward strand.
TTACTACACACACAGTTACACACTCATTACTACACACACAGTTAGACACTCATTACTACACACACAGTTAGACACTCATTACTACACACACAGTTAGACACTCATTACTACACACACAGTTAGACACTCATTACTACACACACAGTTACACACTCATTACTACACACACAGTTACACACTCATTACTACACACAGTTACACACTCATTACTACACTCTGGAAACTCCAGCTGAAACACACACACACACACACTGTTACACACACACTAATGCACACAAACACACACTTACACACACACAAACACAGTTACAAATAGATACACACTGTTACACACTGTGTGTGCGTTTCACTGTTAATCAATAATATGATCAATCCTTTCATGGAGAAAGCAAATAATGAAGTGATGCTTTGTTAATCCGCCATTTATTATTTATTTGTTTATTTGATATGGACATAACAACTGCATTGGACAAACCAGATACATCGTTTTCAGTGTTATAGCAAAACTGCTAATTTGCAACACCTGTCCATAGGAGGCAACACATTTCACAATACACAATGCAACACAACACACTATTTAAAAGGTAAACAATACACATCAGGATACATTTCATAAAGCGTTACCATGTGAGCAGCTTTGACTTGACTTCAGCCATTGTTTCAGACCTCTGTAAAACCTGTTCATGTCAGTCTGCAGTTTTAAATCAGTGGGCAGAGAGTTCCACAGGCTGGATCCATTATCCATGTGATTCAAATGCTAACAGATGCTAATGCGAGCTAGCACACGTGTGTGTGTGTGTGTGTGTGTGTGCGTGTAACAGAGTGTTTTCTGGTCCAGGGTTCGTCACATCCAACCATCAGATTCACTGGAAACGATGGGGTAAGAAACACTGGATCAATACTGCTGAGTCATTACTGCTGAGCCATTACTGGATCAATACTGCGGAGTCATTACTGGGTTAAACTGTCTTTCATCTCACCTGTCCCTCTCTCTGATTGGCTCTCTCTGATTGGTCACATGTTCCAGAGGATCTCCATCCCCTGCTCAGACACTAACCAGCTCACCAGAGTTTTCACCTTCAGCCTCACCGACGTCGCTAGAGATAATCCACACGGCTGCTTCGACTGCGTCCAACAGCTGGTCCCTGGGTGAGAGGACGAACCACAGCTTTAGAAACGTTCTGTCCACATGTGGATGTAATGACGCATCACATCTGTCCCCATTTAGAGACTTTACTGGTTTTTAAACGTCCTGGAATCAGAATAAACATGATAAACAGAGGTAATAAAGTCAATTATTGTTATTTTATATACTTTAGATTGGATTGTGACACGAGGTTACGCCCCAATAGCAACATTAGCGGCACCGCTAACCCGTTAGCCTCCTGTTTAAAAGTTCAAAAAACACCGTAGAAATGTGTGATGTGATCACAAAACATTATTAATTAAATCACCCTCAGGTTTTACACTAAACTTCTTCACAGCGTGTGATTGTTGTAGTTTCTGCTGTGACGTGTCACCAGATAAACTGATCACCAGTTCAGCTAATACACCGTTAATAAACCTGTCCTTTTTTACGTTTAAATGCATCATAATAATATGAACAAACACATTAAAAAATCTCAGTGCAGAAAATAAATAAATAATTAACTTCAAAAAGTGTTCTAGTGCCCCCCTACACAGGTTGAAACACAGCATTTGGGGACAAAATGAAAGAGTAGGGACCCCCTACACGCTACTGCGCTGACAAGAACCCTGGATATCGTCTCTAAACAGGAATGAGAGGCATTTAGGTGTCATGTTGGTGCCTGTTTTTAAATAGAGGAAAAAAAATATTAAAATTTCAGTTTTCTCCCTCCATTATTTATGATGGAGATCGTACAGATGTTGCTTGTTGTATTTCCCATGGTTTCATTGTCAATTGCCCCCACCCCCTCCCCCGCCCAGCAGTGTGGAGCAGCTGTCATGTCTGGGGGGGATCCAGAAGAAGATGACGGTCAACGCCACTGACGACTCGTACGATAAAGCTCGTCAGAGCATGGCTCAGGCTGAGGGGGAGACACGCAGCAGGGGGGCCATCGTCATCAAACATGGAGGACGATTCCAAGGTAGGACGCTGTGCTCATGGTCAGCAGACAGGTTGCCATGGCAACGTAAGGCAGCACAGCAACCTGCTCCTGAGAGCGTGGTGTGGTCACATGTTCACAGAATGATGATGTGAACGTAAAACACACACACTTCAAATATAAAAACTGCTGCTGCCGCTTCACATTAGTGAGAGCACACACACACACACACACACACACACACACACACACACACACACACACACACGAGGGTGTGCACGTCAGCTGTTCAGAGGAAGTTAGCTTAAATAAGCGGTCAGTGCTAAGTTTAGGTGCTCACTTGTGCAGGCGTGTGTGTGTAGCTTTGAGTCATCCTAATGAGGACTTTTATTTTGAAAAGCACAGTTAGATCTCTCACACATTTCACTTTGTAATGAGCAGCACATCCAAATGAGGTCAGCGGTGATATGACCTGCAGACAGTCGTGACCCTGAATACATCTCTGCTTCTTCTGACTTCCTACTTCCTGTTTCCTGTTTTCTGCAGGTAAAAAGGTGAGGGTTCGAGCCCCAGCAGCAGCCTTGGCGAGCCTGACCAAACCTAAAGTGAAGGGCGTGGTCACATCCAAGCTGAGGAGAGGGGCCAGCATGGGAGACGTGCAGGGGCGGCCCCTCAAGGATCGTGTGGCCCACCTCCTGGCCCTCAGACCGTACACCAGACCAGAATTGATCCTCAGGCTGCAGAAGGACGGGCTCAGTGATGGACTCAGAGACACGCTGGACTCTGTCCTAGCACAGGTAGTGTTAGCATCAGAGCTCAGAGCTAGCATAGCACGACAGTAATGATGATGATGGTGTGTACAGGTGGGTCAGCTGAACGTCAGAGAGAAGGCTTTTATTCTGAAGGACAGTTTGTACAAAGAACTGCAGAAAGACTGGCCGGGGTACACGACAGGAGACACACAGCTGCTCAAACGCATCCTCGTCAGGTAACGGCCAATCAGATTACAGAGAGGATGATTAGGTATGATTAGAAGGAATTCTCTGTGTTTGACTCGTTCTGAATGGTCAGCAGTTCAATTCCTCTCATTGATCATCTCATTAGAGACCAACAATCATGTGATTGTATCTGATCTGAGGGTCACATGATCAACATTCATGTCAGCATTAGAATAATGACCAATCAGAGCTTTAACACAGGAAACTATAAAGGCTTTGTGTTTGTGTTGTCATTGTTTAATGTTTTGTAGCCTTTTGTGTGTTTTTTTGCGTTTTGGGGATTTTGGAGCCATATAGCCGTATATTCTTTGCTCATTTTTGTTCATTTGGGTTTTTTTTCTATTTGTCGTGTAGGTTTTTGTATATATTTTTTCATTTTGTTGGCATTTTTTTGTTGTTTCGTCTGTTTTTGTTGTGTATTTTTGTGTTCTTTTTGTTGTTTTATGATTTTTGGAGACACTTGTGTATATGTTTTTGCTTATTTTGTGTATTTCTATTCTTTAGTGTTAATTTTGTGCTTTTTTGTCTTTTATTTTGTGTTTACTTTGATACTTAGAGCTACATCGAGCGCTTGCGTCTAATGTGTATCACGTGCTAATGTGGCTAATATGCTAACGTGTTTAATGTGGCTAATGTGCCAACGTGTTAATGTCGCTAACATGCTAATGTGTTTAATGTGACTAACATGCTAATTTGGCTAACGTGCTAATGTAGCTAACATGCTACCGTGTTTAACGTGGCTCACATGTTGACGTGGTTAATCTGACTAATGTGCTAATGTGGCTAACGTGTTTAATGTGGCTAAAATGCTAACATGGTAATGTGTCTAACACGCTAATGTGGCTAACGTGGTTAATGCGGCTAACGTGCTAATGCGGCTGATGTGCTAACGAATTAAACATGTTAATGTGTTTAATGTGGCCAATGTGCCAATATTGTTACATGCTAACGTGGCTAACATGCTAATGTTCTGTCCCTACAGGAGGTTGTTCCAGCCTCAGTCGAGTCTCCTGATGGTTCCTAAGGCCCAGGTCAGCCCTCTAAGGGACACGCCCAACTCATCCCCCGCCCACCGACCCAGAGGGGCGGTCCCTGATGAGTACACCGACCCCCTCCTCACTAAGAAACCCAGGATCTCTCACCTGTTCAACAAAGCATCCCAGAACCACTGCAGGCTACGTTCCCACGCCACTCCTTCAGACAACACAACGCAGAGGAACGTTCTGGATCCTAGGGCGCTGTCAGACTCCCTCGCTGCAGTCTGCCAGCCTGACGCTGAGGCGGCTCAGAGGTTAGCGGCACCGTCTGAGGCCGCTCAACGACGTGAGCCTGGTCCTCAGAGTTGTGAACGGTCGCCGTCGCCGCTCGTTGTTCCTGATCTGAAGAAACACGCCCTGAAGAGGAAGAAGAGCAAACACAAAAAAGAGAGAGCGCACGTGAGAACGCCATTATTATTATATTACTGTCACTGTTTGCGCCGCTGCTCATTGTCTGATTGATCCTCAGGAGAAAGACAGGTGGAGAGAGAGAGAAGAAGAGAGGACAGAGAAGGACGCCGGCAGCGGTGAGTGTCACTGCCGGATCCGTTCAACGGCCCAATCCTTTCACATCCTTTAACACGCGTTCGTAGACGACATCACTTCCTTCACTCGCTCCTGAAACGTGATATTTAAATGTAAACCGTCCATTCAACGTTTGTTAAATATTTTAATTTAGTGTTTTTAATTGGTAATAAAAAAAAAAGACATAAAGCAAAACCCACCGCAAGACGATATATACAAAAACAGATCAATACACAACATTAACAATCAAAAACCAAAAAGAAAATAAGATAAAAACCAAAATTAATCGGAATTCACTCAAAAAATTAATTTTCAATAATTAGGGAAATCTTGGCAACAGGTTTAGATGAACAAAACTAATTGTTTTTAAATATTATTTTAACTCTTTCATTTAAAATATCTGCATTAATGAATAATAATAAAAAATTGATTAAAATAGGCCTTTACAAAAAAAACTTTACTTTTATTCTTATTTTTAAACCAAACCTAACACAACTGAACTCAAGTGATGGAAAATCTAAATCCTCTATTGTTTACGCTCTCACTGTCGCCATCTTGATCCGTAAAATAGTACACAAACTGAAATAGTGCACAAACTGAAATAGTGCACAAGCTGAAATAGTGAACAAACTGAAATAGTGAACAAACTGAAATAGTGAACAAACTGAAATAGTGCACAAGCTGAAATAGTGCACTAACTGAAATAGTGCACAAGCTGAAATAGTGCACTAACTGAAATAGTGCACAAGCTGAAATAGTGCACTAACTGAAATAGTGCACAAGCTGAAATAGTGCACTAACTGAAATAGTGCACAAGCTGAAATAGTGCACTAACTGAAATAGTACACTAACTGAAATAGTACACTAACTGAAATAGTGCACTAACTGAAATAGTACACTAACTGAAATAGTACACTAACTGAAATAGTGCACAAGCTTAAATAGTACACTAACTGAAATAGTGCACAAGCTGAAATAGTGCACAAGCTGAAATAGTGCACAAGCTGAAATAGTGCACTAACTGAAATAGTGCACAAGCTGAAATAGTGCACAAGCTGAAATAGTGCACAAACTGCTGTAAAATTTCTCATGGCCTTTGACGTCTTCCTGTTTCTCTTTCAGAAATCACTGAACACTTCCTGGACTCTGAGCTCCAGGTGGAGGTGGACCAGCACGACTTTGTGTCGTAAGTGTGCGTTACTTCCTGTTTGTGTGCTGTTAACCTGTGTGTTAGTGTGTGCTCATGTAGACTTTTGTGTAACAGGAAGTACTCGACCATCTGCAGCCTGGACCAGAGACAGAAATACAAACAGGACTTTAACCACGAGTACAACGAGTACCGAGACCTGCACGCACGCATCGACCGTGTCACGCATCAGTTCATGGACCTGGACACGCAGCTCAAACGCCTGCACCGCGACTCACACAAATACAAGGTGAGAACAGCGTAAATACAATGGCCGTCATTTACCAACCTTGCGTGAAAACGGGTGTAAATCTGAGGTCACATTGTGTCGCACGACAGGACCAACGTGGGACTTATGAAACATTCGTATCGACCAATCACAGTGCACCAAAGATGGGGTCTTGATAAATGCGGTGGCTGAATTTGATCTTCAGTAACATGTTCCGCCCTTAGGTATTCCAGGTTCAGAGGCCCCGCCCACTGAGGTAAAACAAACGCTGGCAAAGAAAAAAATGTTTCCGAGATTAAAATCATCATCCTCAGCTGAGGTGAAGAAAAACAAACGTGCTTTTCAGTCGTGTGAAAACTGGAATTTAAGGAGCTAATTTAAACACGTGTGGAAGAGAATAACGCAGGAAGCGAACAGCGTTCATAGGGATGTAATGATTATATATTTTTTTAGTTACGATTATTGTGAGGAAAAATATTGCAATTTTCCGATTATTCGCGATTATCGACACAATGAAAATAAATGGAGATATGGGCTTTCTTTAAATGAATATTATTTTGTTTTAATAATCAGGTTAAAAGTGTGTCTGCTAATGTTTAAATGACAGCTGAGGCTTGTTTGATATTTTATTTTTAGTCTCCGTCACATTAGGCTGTGCTGCAGTACAGATCTACACACTCAGATTATGGTATACAAGCTCAGAGCAGACGTGAGATCTGAGCGTAGCGTACGATCACGTCAGAATTGATTAATGCCGGAGCTTGTCTGATTTTGGTTGAACGCTCAGATCTGAACGTACGAACAGTTCATAAATGAAGGCCAAGGTGAGCACATCAGATCTGGAGCTAACATTTTGTTAAATTTAGTCCTCGCTGCGCTGGCGGAAGAGCCAACAGGAGCGCTAACGGAAGAGCCAACAGGAGCGCTATCGGAAGAGCCCACAGGAGCGCTGACGGAAACGCTAACAGGAGCGCTAACAGAAACGCTAACAGGAGCGCTAACAGAAACGCTAACAGGAGCGCTGACGGAAACGCCCGCAGGAGCGCTGACGGAAACGCTAACAGGAGCGCTAACAGGAGCGCTAACGGAAATGCTAACAGGAATGCTCTGAAGCTAAAATTAGTGACTGAGCAGTTTCTTCATTTATGATTTATCAGAAATTTTGCTTCCAGTGCATTTTTTTTCCAACACTTTAAATTTCTCTCTCATTGTTAATAATTGGAGTCAATGTTAAAATGTCATTTTTTTAAACATCAGATTTTCACTTTTGGATCCAGTAAATCTTTGTTAAAAACAAATGACCAACATCTCCATGAAGTCTAGATGTCAAGTGTATATTTTTATTTTAATAACTGGATTTTTAAATCTTTTTTTAAACGCTAACGGCTGCTGTCTTGTTCTAATTCTTTCTTTTTTCTGTTTTTCTGCAGTCGGTTCGAAATCAGATTCTTCAGGAGTATCGTAAAATCAAAAAGGTAAAAACTTCCCTCAGAAACCCTTAGTTTCCTGCTTTGTTTGATGATGATGATGATGTCACAGTGTAACACCGTCTGTTCTGCTCCAGTCCAATCCCAACTACAACCAGGACAAGATCCGCTGTGAACATCTGCACAACAAACTGGCTCACATTAAGAAGATCATCTCAGAGTTTGATCTTCAGCAGCTCCAGACCCAGCGTTCCTCCTCCACCTGATGGAGAACATGCTCAGTTCTGTTCCCTTTGTTCTAAAGCATGATGCACGTTGAGATCATCAGTGTTTCACTGGTTCTACTGACCTATGTTTATGTTGAATATTAGTGAGAAACCTTTGATCGTTTGGAGACGTTTCACAATAAAGAAGAAGAAGAACATCTGCTCTGTGGGGCTCAGACACCTGGTTGCATGTTGAGTTTTAAACATTTGCATGAGAAATGGTTGAAGGGGTTTTTGTCTGAACGTTGAATAAATTTGTTTGTATGAGTTTGGAAAGTTTTATCAGCGTTAATCGATGTGTTTCTTTAGGTTTTAAAAGATGATAAATACAAGATTCAGGAAAAAAAGTGGTTGAAATTGTTGCTCCAAAGTTTGTTTTGACATTGTTAGTAAAGTTTGTTGCATTGCATTGTGGGATGTGTAGTCCTGTAGACCAGGAGTAGGGAGACATTGAGAGTAAAAATATTTTTTTAACAATTTGAGCCCATTTTTTTAGTTTTTTTTAACCTTTTTTCTAAAACGCCATTAAACTTATAATTTTTTAACCTATTTTCATAACTTTTTTCATGCCATAATTAATGCATTTTTTGCTCCAGTACTATGGAGGTAGATTTGTGTTTTTTATTAAAAAAATAAAATAAAACCTTTTCAATCAAAGAAAAAGTGTTCAAAGGCAAAAAACAAACATTCGAGACCCAAATAACTGCATTTGATCACTTTTTATTTGATTATTTTTTTTTCTTTGATTGAAATATTTTATTTGTTGATTGAATAATAAAGACACAAATGTACGGAAGAGGATTAGTGCCACTGGGGAAAAAAATGTACTACCCATAATATGGGCCAATTACAAAAAAGTTGTCTTAAACTAAGAAAAAAAAAAAACATTTATCATATTTGATTGAAGTAAACTTTCTTTTTTGACTGAATAACAAAGACACAAATCTACCTTCATACATTACTCCCATTTTTGCCACTTAATCACGTGTTAATGCTTTTTTTTTTTTGCACATTTCTTCTATTTTCCTCCTATTGTCACATATGTTGACCCATTATTGTCACTTTTAACCTCTTTTCATCATATTTAAAGCTTATTATTGCCAATTTAACCACATTTACCATTTGTCCTGCCAATTATTTGCCAGTTTAAAATAAATTGTTTCAATATTGACACTTTGAACCCCATCAAATTTAAGCAATAAATTACATTTTCAGCCTTTACCTATTTTTAATTTAGTGAAAATAAACAATTGTTGATCTCTATATTTCATAAGGGAAGTTTCCCGTCCAAAAACTCCCATTATTCATTCATAAAAGCAAAAATTCATCCCCCACACTTTTTGCATACAACATCCAGTAAGAGTGATTGAATGGTGATCAGCCAATCACAGCCAGCCATTTGATGAAGCCGCCATGGCAAAAAAAATAGTTCAAAAGTGGCAAAAACGTGGCAGGAAAAGAGTGTAAAGTGACCAAAATGGGCCAAAAACAGTCAAGAGTGGCAAAAAATTGACCTAAAAGAGGAAACAGATGGTATGTAATGACAAAAAGTAGCTTAAAATGAGCAAAATGTGGCAAACAATAGTGTAAAAAAGGCAAAAATTGTGAAACCAAAAAAAGCAAAATGTAGGAAAAGGGGAAACAAGTGGTAATTATTGGGATAAACTTAGCCTATTTGGTTGAAAAGCGGCAAAAAAAAAGGTTAAAGAATCAACAAAAATGGGATAAAAGTGTCAACAAGAACTTGCAAAAATTAGGATAAATGGATATTTATTGGCAAAAGGAGCTAAAAAAAAAAAACTAAAAAGTTTCAAAGGGGCAAAAATGGGACAAAGGAAGTTGTAAAACACCTTTTAAGGTTTTCAGGGGGAATAATAATTAAAATGAAGACATAAAGAGCCACATGTTGAGAATCACTGACTTAATAACAGCTTCATCATGGTTTTAATAAATTGATTTAATAAACTAATTTAGAACATCCTCAGATTCCTGCTTATTTGTATCTCATCGATTCAGAAAAACCCAAACTTTTTTTTTCTTCATTTGATGCAATAAGTTCTAATAATAATAATAATAATAATAATAACAATACAAACGAAGGTATTAAACATTTATTATTTTAAACAGAATATATTTCTCTTTGTAAACAGAGACTCATTTCTGTTAAATTTATAAACTTTAAATAAAGTTTTAAAAAAAAAGAAGGTGTGTAGAATCCCTGAGAGTGAGTAGCTGACTCCGCCCCCTCCTGCTCACCTGTCCCAGGTGAAACTAATCACTTTGATTAGGTTCCTTATTAAAGCTGCAGCTGCTCAGGCTGATCTTGTTTCTTCTTCTTTGATCTCCAACATCCTCTACACGACGAGACTCAGTAGGACAATATTTATTCTTTATCACATCAGGAAATCGGAGATTAGTAAAATAATGTTGAATAAACAAAAAATGATAATACATGGATTTATTTTTAGTACATTAATGAAATGTTTTAGTTTATTGAACGTTAATCTAACACATACAAAGAAAACCTAAATTAATGTTTAACATTCCAGAACTCCAAAGTAAAATAAAAATATAAAAACCTAATGAAGTAGACGATTGAACTCCAAGCTTTTACCCAATGTCTTTCAGAATAAAAACTCACCCTTAAACGAATATTTTCTAGAATTTGCATCTGCAAATTTGAGTCCTGGTGGCAACTGTAGCTACAACTTACAAGGTAGAACATGTTAGTTTATTGACTTTTCATCTAACACATGCAAATAAAACTTAAATTAATATATATTTAACAGTCCTGGTTTAGATGATTAAAGCTGCATTATGACCCCATGCAACGCATTTTAGATTTTATTTCATACACTACAGCTTAGACAATGTTGAGTCATAGTATTGTTGCTAATTAATGCTCTTTAAGTTGTGTTGCTGACTCGGGGTGAAATCAACACATTTTAACTTTAGTATTTTTTTCCTGAGTCATGGTTTAGTTATCACAGCTTAGCCAAACATGAGCTATTATTCAGTTTAAATGTAAACATAACTATATTAGTCAATGAGTCATGGTTTCACTACCACATAATTCCTCAGAATTGTTACTGAGTTGTGGTTCAAATACCACCGCCCACCCAAGAGTTTTTTTTTGCTTTTTCTCGCTTCAATGAATGTATTTTCGCTATATCACGCTTTGATTAATGTATTTTTGCTATTTCTCGCTTTGATTAATGTAATTTCGCTATGTCTCGCTTTGATTAATGTATTTTCGCTATGTCTCGCTTTGATTAATGTATTTTCGCTATGTCTCGCTTTGATTAATGTATTTTTGCTATGTCTCGCTTTGATTAATGTATTTTCGCTATTTCTCGCTTTGATTAATGTATTTTCGCTATGTCTCGCTTTGATGAATGTATTTTCGCTATGTCTCGCTTTGATTAATGTATTTTTGCTATTTCTCGCTTTGATTAATGTATTTTCGCTATGTCACGCTTTGATTATTGTATTTTCGCTATGTCACGCTTTGATTATTGTATTTTCGCTATGTCACGCTTTGATTATTGTATTTTCGCTATGTCACGCTTTGATTATTGTATTTTCGCTATGTCACGCTTTGATTAATGTATTTTCGCTATGTCTCGCTTTGATTAATGTATTTTCGCTATGTCTCGCTTTGATTAATGTATTTTCGCTATGTCTCGCTTTGATTAATGTGTTTTCGCTATGTCTCGCTTTGATTAATGTGTTTTCGCTATGTCTCGCTTTGATTAATGTGTTTTCGCTATGTCTCGCTTTGATTAATGTATTTTCGCTATGTCTCGCTTTGATTAATGTATTTTCGCTATGTCTCGCTTTGATTATTGTATTTTCGCTATGTCTCGCTTTGATTATTGTATTTTCGCTATGTCTCGCTTTGATTATTGTATTTTCGCTATGTCTCGCTTTGATTATTGTATTTTCGCTATGTCTCGCTTTGATTATTGTATTTTCGCTATGTCTCGCTTTGATGAATGTATTTTCGCTATGTCTCGCTTTGATGAATGTATTTTCGCTATGTCTCGCTTTGATGAATGTATTTTCGCTATGTCTCGCTTTGATGAATGTATTTTCGCTATGTCTCGCTTTGATGAATGTATTTTCGCTATGTCTCGCTTTGATTATTGTATTTTCGCTATGTCACGCTTTGATTATTGTATTTTCGCTATGTCACGCTTTGATTATTGTATTTTCGCTATGTCACGCTTTGATTATTGTATTTTCGCTATGTCACGCTTTGATTATTGTATTTTCGCTATGTCACGCTTTGATTATTGTATTTTCGCTATGTCTCGCTTTGATTAATGTATTTTCGCTATGTCTCGCTTTGATTAATGTATTTTCGCTATGTCTCGCTTTGATTAATGTATTTTCGCTATGTCACGCTTTGATGACTCTAGTTTTGCTGTCACGCCTTATTTGATGGCTCCATTCTTGTCTTGTCATAGTTTGAGGGATGCAGTGTTGCGTCATGTTTTGAGGGCTTTATTCCTGCCTTGTCATAGTTAAAGGGCTGCACTGTTTGTCATGGTTTGAAGTTACATTCTTGCCTTGTCATAGTTCGAGAACTGCATTCTTGCCTTGTCATAGTTTAAACCCATATTTTCATTCATTCTAGTTTTGCATAGTCATAGTTTCATATTGCTGACAAATTTAACCACCATATTTATATTTAACAGTCTTGGTTTAGATGATTAAAGCTGCATTATGACCCCATGCAACACATCTTAGATTTCATACATGACGACTTAGACAATGTTGTCTAGTCATAGTATTGTTGCTAATTAATGCTTTTTAAGGTGTTTCTGACTCAAGGTGAAATCACCACATTCGAACTTTTAGTATTTTTTCCTGAGTCATGGTTCAGTCACAGATTAGCCAAACATTGGCTATTATTCAGTTTAAATTTAAAAATAACTATTAGTCAATGAGTCATGGTTTCACTACCACGTAATTCCTCAGAATTGTTGCAGTCATTAGTTTGTTGAAACTATGACTTAACAACATTTTTCTATGTCACGCTTTGAATGTTTCACTTCGAGTAATATATATTTTCTGTGCCATGCTTTGACGCTCCATTCTTGCCTTGTCATAGTTCGAGGGCTGCATTGTCGGTCATAGTTCATGGGTTACATTCTTGCCTTGTCATAGTTTGTCGATTGCATTGTTACATTGTTATAGTTCAAGGGGTTTTTGCTTTGTCATAGTTTCAGGGCTGCATTATTGCTTTCATTGTTTAAACGGCACAGCACACCCATTTTTTCATTTATTCTAGTTTTGCATAGTCATAGTTTGATATTGCTGACTAATTTGACCACCATAACTCACCCAAATAGCCAACCTGAGCATTATTGCGGACTCATGATTTGAGGAACTTTAAATTATTTTGCGACGTCTCCATAGGATCTATAATAAAAATATTGTAATAATTATGACATCCGATTGATTAATTAAACTAAATATGTTTATGATGTGATGAACAGATTAAAAACATCCATAAGTATGAAACTAAATGTGTGTATTTTTAAAAAAAACCTAAAATATTTCAACTCTACTGTAATCCCTTAAATTAATGAATTGTAAATGAAGTAATTCCATTATTTTATTGATATATCTTTACAGTGATGCAGAAGGTAAGTCTTAAAATAATTGTTATACATTTCCCATGATGCAGCAGTGCTGTGTTTAAGAAGGAAAGACTAAGTTATCACATTGATGATGTAGAGTAGTTAAATATAATAAATAAAACTCACCCTGTAACGATCTTACACTGATCACCAGTAAATGTAATTAAGTTAAATTCATACACAAAATATTAAAAAATCTGGATAAGTTAACTTCGAATGTTGCGCGGAACATTAAAATTTGTTCATACTGAGAAGAACTGAAAGAATCCAGAAGAAACATCAAAATGGAAGAAGAGTTGGTGATGAAGATCTGGATCAGTTGTACGTTGAGTTTCCTGATGTGGTCCATCCAGACCAGACCTCCTAGTAAGTCCAGTTTAAACCCTTAATATGTGGCTAAATATTGACTGTTTGGTCCGTGGTTTGATTCCACTGTGGGACGATGATTAAGTCCCTCCTTAACTCTAAATGTTCCTTAAGAATGGATTAAAGGTAGAGAACAAATGTTCATTTATGCATTTGTAAATAAATGACATTAAGGATTTTTACCCTTTTATCCTTAAGGTTAATTTACACAAGTCTACAAATGTAAATATGTATGTGTTAAGGTTAAATTTAGATATATGCTAGTCTAGTTCTTTGATACTGGTACTAGGCAGGATGTTTTCCACAGCACTGACAGCTTCGTCATCTTCAGGCTCTAGTGGAAGAGGTAACGGAGGACCACGGCCAGGTAGGACCTAAAACACACACACACACACACACACACACACACACACACACACACTATTGTTCTTAACATGAGTGCACTCATAATGGGGCGTATGGAGATGGTTTTTCATTGTTGGGCAGAGTAGCACTAATAAAATAAATAAATAAATAAAAAACTAGCTCAAGGTTGGGCTAGCTTTTCTTTATCAGAAAAATGTAGCCTGAACTTTAGAACAAGAATGACTCTATTAAATAATCACTAATGCAATTTAAATAAACAAATAATTTATCTCTAAATAGTTGCACAATATCTGAGGCGTTGGAAAATGTTCCTGAGCAAAATCAAAAAACTGAACCTGGATGAAGAAAAACTGAAAGAACAAACTACCGTTGAGTCGACGCATGAATATGGATGTCTTCAGCTACTTCTATTGATCCATTACAGCGTCATATTGCCTTGCATCATCAAAACTCTGTACATTCAAGTATGAATGTGATCAAGTTATGCCACAGAGCTTGGAGACATGTATGGAGGACTCGGTTAGGTGTGTCAAGCCTGGAAACTTTGATCAATCTGAAACTTCTGAACTACAGAGTCAGGGTTTTGAAATAGTGAGCTACCTTAGATACAGGAGTTACCAAGGCAACCCTAGTGGAATGGATGTACTTCACTCAGATTTCACTTTCTGGACCAAAGGCAAAACATCCACAATCAAAGACTTCATTTGTATCCAACAGAATTGCAGTGATTCATGACATCTTTCACAAACCACAGTCCAGCCTTCAAGGCACAACGTGGATTTCAATCAAGATGCTTTAATTCAAGGTCCTGTTTATCTGTGGGAGAGGGAGAAGATCAAATTCACTGTCCTGGAAACCAATATCTAAAAAAATATTGATCAATTATCTCCCATCATGGAACAGACTTCAACGTTGTTGACAAAACCGGTGCCAAGAAACTCCTTTTAAAATGCCAAGTACTTTAAGTGAAGTGTTTGGTTTAAAACCAATGACGTCCAGCAGCCAATAGCTTTGTCTTCTAATGGAGGAATTATGAAGAACAAAGGAAGTTATTCTACAGTCTTCAATCTGAGGATGAATTTTGCCAAAATAATCTTCTGAACCTTTTTGTTTGTTATTGTTCTACTGTAGTTTGGTTCCTTTATACTTTATAGAAATTGCGTTATACAATTAGTACGCAGATAGCGTGTCATACACTTTGTTGTATATTTTTCGGGTTGCATTCATTTTCTACGCGTCTTCCTCGTTGTCTTAAAACTGAAAAGGCTCTTTCCGCGTCTAAAGAGCTTATAGGTTATTCTTCCTTGACCTTGCAGTTCCTCTTTCTGCTCGAGCAGATGACCTCTGACCCTTCGTTTTAGCGTTACTCTAGTTTCCACACAGGTGGGAAGGTGCCCCACCTTAAACCTGGCCACTCTCTCAAGACGGTGGCTAAATTTCAGCTTACATGGACTTACAGACCTGACTTGACTGACGTTCTTTTTGCTAACCCTGATTTCCTTCCTAGATGTTGCAGAAACAGGGAATGCCGAGGTTGAACCAGGTTTTTTTTCCTTCATTGCTCTAATGTCTAACCAAGTTGTTTACTTCCATGTTTAACCAAAAGTTCTTTCCCTCCATTACTCCGATGTCTAACCAGTTTTTGTTTTGTTTTTTTTTGCCTTGTTCAGACATAACTCATACATGATATAAACCTAGGTTAACTTGAGCTGGAATCTGAGCACTGGCTTGGACCCTATAAAGTGGTCCTAGTGATCCAACACCAGCCACTGCAGGTTAACGCCTGTTCCGTTCACCTCCTCTTGAACAGAACGGCTTTCTGTTTGCTTCAATGTGTAACCATATATTTACATATATGGATTCTGTTCAAGTGAATAAAACATTCTGTTAACCTCCTTGAACAGAATAGGTTAACTATGCGCTCTGTCTCCCTCGGGCATATAAAAAACGATCTACACATTTTTACTGACGACATGACAGAAAGCAGGCAGACATGCAACTGTTCTACGTTGGAACCTGGCAGTAGAACCTTTCTGGTAATTTTTTGTTTTGCACATGTGCAGAACTGATTGTTTTTCCGGTACAGATCTTTAAGGAAAAAAGGACAAACTTTAGTTATAGCAGAAGTTGAATATAGCGCATACAAAATATGCATATACACGTAAATTATTATGCAAGCAAATAGAGATCATACAATACAAAACAAATAAACTAAAGAAAAAAAGAATATCTCTGCTAGGATTTTTTATTTAATCATTATCATATATATGATTGTTTGAGTATATTAGAAATGTCAATATCTATATCTTAAGAAACACCAATTGTGAAGTTGCACATGCCAAAATAAACGGCAACATTTAGCAACAAACCACGTTTACAAAATGTGATTTTTTTTTTTACTTTTGACCAGATTTACAGCAATATTTGTGATTTTTTTTTTTAATTCCTCATAAAATGTCAATGTTAAATCTAAATTTGAAATGCTAAATCTTAACAGTGAATTTGCATATTAGCTAAATATTTACATATTTGACATTTAGATAAAACATTTAGATTTAATTGTAACATTTACATTTAACATTGACTTTTGCATGAGGAAAAACATCACAAATGTCACAATATTGCTGTAAATCCGGTTTTAAAAAAATGTTTTAAATGTGGTTTGTTGCAAATTGTTGAAAAAGATTTGCTGTTTATTTTAGCATGTGCAGCTTTACAATTAGCGCTCCATAATATCTGAAAGGTCTGAATATGTATATATATCGTTTCTTTTTTCTCTGTCACTATTTATTGATATTCAGTAACCAATTAATATATGGGAAGATTTTACCATAAAAATAAAAAAGTCGGGGGTACAAAATGTAGGAATCAATAAACGCATTTTTTCAGTTGAAACTGTTAAATAAATGTAAGCATTTGATAATTTTTGGGTATATTTTATAAATTTTGAATCTTACTTCCGTATTTTTATTGTCGTCTAGTACCGCATCATCACGTAAGGTCCAATCAGCAGCAGCGGTCTACTCCGGAAGCCAGATTTGATTGGTTGGATCCCGTCTCTGAACGTCATGACGTCAATGCCCGGCGCCTCGCTGACGTACAAGTTGTAAACATGGTAACTTGTCCATCTTTTAAAGAGTTTGTCCTTGAACTGTGAGACTGAGACATGCAGCTCATGAAGTGAGTTCATGGTGAGTAAATATAGAGTTCTCACACTAAAGTGTTAATAACACACTCGGTGTTAGCATTAGTTAGCGAGCTAATGCTACTAGCTTCACCCGAGATCTCTGGCTAACATTTAAAACATTGACACAATGCTAATGTTGTTGAATAAATTGTTTAAATGTAGAAAAACTGGACGTTACGTCTTTGTTCGACTGAAAATCATTGCTTACCTTTGCAGTTAAACACAGGAGGATTTTTTTTGATGAATGTACATGAAACTAATTTTCTATAAACAGATAATAAAATATGAGCTTGTACCTGAATAAAGATGTGTAAAGGTATCTGGCAGGGTTACTTTACATGTGTACATTCAGTAAATAGGGCTGCAACACAAATAAAATACCGCAATTACAAAAATGTTTCTTAATGTTCTCTGCTTCGAAGCTTCATTCATTAAGAAAAAAAGTAAAAAATAAACTTACTACCTTTTTACTTTAGTACATTTACTTTTTCCATCTGTTATCTTAGTTTGATGTAGTGGAATCCTTTTGTGAGAAATATGCATTTTTTTTTTGCTACATTGCTTTAAATTTATCTAATGATTAAATGTTGCATTTCAATTAAAGAAAATAAATATAATTAATAACTGCAGCTTTACTAGTTAAAATGTAGTTGATAACATAAGTAAATGAGTACATAATGAAAGCAATGAAACTTGATAACCTTTAATTTAAAAACAAAAATATTTATCACTATTAAAAGCATGTTTTCTCGCAGACAACAGAACGATGAAACCTTATAAATGACACTCAGGTGGGAGTTTTTAGTCCCAGAATGACTTAAACAGTGTTTTATTGTGAAATTTTCTTTACAAAATGTTCATCCATTTTCTTGTCACTGAGTGTTATTACTGTCACTTTGTGTATTTCCTCATTCTGTGTTTTTATTAGTGTTTTTTTCCATTTTTGTTGTGTTCCTTTGTACATTTATTCACTATTTGTGTATTTTGGTCACAGTGTTTTCACTGTCATTTTGTGTGTTTCTGGTGTTAAATTTATACATTATTTTCTCACTTTGTGTGTTTTATTGTGTATTTTTGGTGTTTATTTTTCTCATTGTGCGTTTTTCTTGTTTTTGTACGTCTGATGTTTTTTGTTGTTACTTTGTATGTTTATGGAGTCATTTTGTCTGTTTCTGTTAGGGATGCACAATCACGGCCAAAATGATAATCGCGATAATTTTGATCAGTATTGTAATCGCAATTATAATCACAATTATTTATGATGTTCAGGGGAAAAAAAAGTCAGTCCTACTTTGAAACAATGTGTACAGTTTAAAGTCCAAAACCAAGCTTTGAATAAGAATCATATTAAAAAATACATTTTTTAAATTGACACAAGAATTGAAAATGTAGGTAAGGCTAATGAAATAAATACATTAGAATGCAGAGCCCATTTTTTAAACGTAAATATTGCAGAAGATCAGATCTAATAATCATCGCAATGAAAAACGAGCTCATGATTACATTTTGATTAATTGTGTAGCCCTAGTTTCTGGTATTGTTTTAATGTTGTGTGTTTTTGGCGACCCATGTGACCCATGTCTGTTCTCTAACTCGTGTGTTTCTTCTTCTGTTTCCACAGCCTGTTCTTCCTCCTGTTCCTCCACCTTCTGTTCAGTCATGGGAACAGTTTTCCACAGACTGGGATCTGTTGTGAGGCTTGGCTCCTCCCACAGGGTCACCACCCTCTCCTGTGCACTCAGAGCTCCGCCCCCTGCTCGTGGACTTCACTCCGAGTCTCCCAGTGCAGCTCCTCAGAGGCGTCCGTTCTCCAGAGTCTCTGAGGAGGACCTGACGTTCTTCAGGAGGATCCTCCAGAACCGAGTCATCACGGACCCAGACCTGCTGGAGTCCAGTAACGTGGACTGGCTCAGATCAGTCCGAGGTGGGAACCCCCTCACCGACCAATCAGAAGACCTCAGCTGACCTTTGATGATGTCATCATGTCTTCTTTCAGGGTCCAGTGAAGTATTACTGAGGCCTCAGACCACAGAAGAAGTTTCACAGATACTAAAGTAAGTGTTGAAAACTGAATTCATCTACTGCATGTGTCAAACCCGTGGTCCGGGGTCCAAAACAGGCCCTTCAGGGCAGTGTACAGGTGTATTTGAGAGAGAGGGAAATTAACAAATGAAAGCATTCAAAATATGGGTTTTATTCATTTATTTTTTAATTAGAAGTGATAATCATACTAAATATTACCAGCAACTTAGACACAAAATAAAATAAAAAATAAACAAAATGACACCAAAAACACATGCACAGAGAGAAACATACTAATTACCAGCAACACAACAGAAAATACACAAAAAACAGAGAAAACATGAATCATTGTGTAGATTTCTTCAAAAATAAAAATTCAATCACTCACCCATGCTTATGTCACATAATAGCATTATTTTTAATGTCAAGATCTATATTTTTAAAAAAAATAAAATCCTGCAATTTTCTTAAAAATAGTCCACAAAAATACAAGTTAGTCATAAAATCACTTTAAAATGGCCCACATTATTATTGAAACGTTATCTATATGTAGAAGTGCAAACTAGGGCACATTAATGTTGACTTATTTATTTACATTGATATGTTGATACTTATTTACAGAAATGTTGCACTAAAATAGTCACTGTTCATAAAACACTTTTTATATTTTCTTTCAGAAATATAAAATAAAATGTATTTTTTCACTTAATCTTTTTTTTCTTTTGTCATAGATTATTGTAGATTGATTTCTGACCAATATATCAATAATTGCAGTATTTTCATATTGTGAGCTAATCGTTATCGTGAGCTTTGTATCGTGAGGGACCCAGAGGTTCCCACCCCTAGTTGTAATTGAGAACGTAATTGACTTTCTCAGGACAAACAACCAAACATAATTGAACTGTAATTTGAAAAAATGATCACTGTGATCGTAATTAAGTTGTAATTGAATACCTAATTGTAATTGAGTCCAACCGTGGCAGGTACTGCAGCAATCGTCTCCTGGCTGTGACCCCCCAGGGAGGAAACACGGGGCTGGTTGGAGGCAGCGTCCCAGTCTATGATGAAATCATCCTCTCTACGTCTCTGATGAACGACATCATCAGCTTTGATAACGTCTCAGGTAGACACGCACACACGCATACACGCACACACCTGGTCATAGCTCCTCCCACTCTGCTCCTCTCCAGGGATCCTCACCTGTCAGGCAGGCTGCGTCCTAGAGAACCTGTCCCAGTACCTGGAGGACAGGGACCACATGATGCCCCTGGACCTGGGGGCCAAAGGCAGCTGTCACATCGGGGGCAACGTGGCCACCAACGCTGGGGGTCTGAGGCTGCTGCGCTACGGATCCCTACGGGGGACGGTGCTGGGACTGGAGGCGGTGGGTGGAGCACACACTGAAAGAAAGGGGGCGGGGCCAACAATTGTATATATTAAAACTGCAACAGAATGTAGCCAATCAGGAAGCAGCTGACAGAGAAACATGGAATGCTGCGTTCAGGCACTGAACACACGATGGGAACAAAACAAACGACCCAGGTTGGATACGAACCCATGACCCTCTGCTTCCTTAACGTTACATCACAGCATATGATCAGTTTACATGATGTAGACAATATTGATTATATTTATTAAATTAAAATTAGACTTTGAGCTCTGAATCAACTTAAACTAAATACATTTAAAAAAAGTCTTTATTTTATTGTTTTGTTTAAGTGCAAACATTTCTACAGTAGACATGGGCAACAGGCCATAACAAACGATAATATGAAACAATAACAAAAATACAGATAAAAAACTAAAATTGACAAAAATAGCGTTAAAATACGTAAAAACAGAAATACACAAAATCAACCAAAAGTTGCATACGATGAAAAAACACAAAATGACTAAAAACACAGTTTGACGACATTGAAAAATGAAGCTAAATGTGAAACTTCAATTGTTTTAAGCATAAATTAATTGAAACATTTGCCAAATTAATTGTTTAAGTTATGTGTGACGATGCTTTTTGTAAACTGTTTAGCGTTGTGAGAGCGTACAATACCATTGATTTTTGGGGTGACGTTCAAAGTCACTTTCAAGTAAAAATTAGGGCTGGGCGATATATTGAGTTTTCTCTTTATAGAAAATGCCCATATTAATATAATTTTTATGTATATAGTCATTTTCTTAGTATTGAATATTATTCATAGTCAGTGTCCTATTTCCATATTTGTGATATATATATATTTTTATAACTTATTTTGTATTAAATTTCTGGTTTTATAAGTTGCTGCGTTCACTACTTCACAGAACATGTACGCCCTAACCCAGACCTTCTGCTAAACAAGCCACACCACTGAACTCACTCACACGTGCTGTCCCTTACAGGTCGTTTGTTTTTAATTATATCGCTCAGCTTTAGTCGGAAGTTAGAATATTGATTATCTTTGAACGCAGCATTCGACCCTTTGTTTAATCACGTAGGAGGAAGATGGACGTCTGTAACATTTATAAACTGGTGACGTTTGTGCTTCAGCGTCTGAAAGTTCTTCTCGTTTTGTGGGTTTTTGTTTATTTCTGCTGCTATTTTGTATATTAATTTCATTGTGTGTGATCATGTGACTCAGGTGTTGTCAGATGGGCGTGTCCTGGATTGTTTGTCCTCGCTGCGTAAAGACAACACAGGATACGACCTGAAGCAGCTGTTCATCGGCTCAGAGGGAACGCTGGGGGTCATCACGGCCGTGTCCGTCCTCTGTCCACGTAGACCCGCCTCTGTCAACGTGGTGTTGCTAGGTAACCACCAATACCAGCTCTGAGCACACGGAGCCACGTGTTTGACGTGTGTGTGTGCGTGTGCGTGTGCGTGTGCGTGTGCGTGTGTGTGTGTGTGTTCCAGGCTGTGAGAGCTTCCAGCAGCTGTTAGAAACCTTCCAGCTGTGCAGAGGCATGCTGGGAGAAATTCTGTCAGCCTTTGAGTTCCTGGACAGTGAATGTATGGATTTACTGAAGACACACCTGGAACTGACCAATCCCATCTCAGGTACAGCATGCTAATGGTAGGCTAATCTTGATGCTAGGTTATTGCTAGTTTAAAGTTGACACTAGGTTAATGTTAATGGTAGGCTAATGATGCTAGGTTAAAGCTAAGGATTTTGTTAGGTTAATGTTGACGCTAGGTTAATGTTGACGCTAGGTTAAAGCTAATATTAAGCTAATGATGACGTTAAATTAAAATTCAAGCTAGGTTAATGTTAGGCTAATGATATTGCTAAGTAATGATAAGCTATTGTTCATGCTAGGTTAAAGCTAATGATGACGTTTGGTTAATATTCAAGCTAGGTTAAAGTTGATGCTAGGTTATAGACAATGCTAGGCTAATGATATGGCTAGGTTAATGTTGATGCTAGGTTAATGTTGGTGTGTGTTGCAGAATGCCCGTTCTACATCGTCATAGAAACATCTGGATCAGATGCGACTCACGACGCTGAGAAGCTTCACAACTTCCTGGAGGAGGCGATGACGTCCCTGCTGGTCATAGACGGTACGGTAGCTACAGAGGACTCCAAAATAAAGGTGAACTTTCAAAATAAAGTGCTGATGAAACTTGTGAGCGTGTACAATAATAACAGGTGTTTATTGGTTTGTTTCCATGGAAACAGGCTCTGTGGTCGCTACGTGAACGCGTCACTGAGGCTTTGACTCACGACGGCTTCGTTTACAAGTACGACGTGTCACTTCCTGTGGACATGATCTACCAGCTGGTGTTGGACATGAGGGAGCACCTGGGGGGAGGAGCCAAGAGGGTGGTGGGCTACGGACACGTAGGTGAGACCTGCCTTTAGCTTTATATGTTCTTTTGTTAATGCTGAGTCAGCAATAATTACCTGTATGGAGTTATAACCAAACCTGACAGAAGTAGTGAGGGGGAGGGACCATATGATGTTTAGAAAACAACCAAATCCCGTGAGGTAGGGTGTCGGGGGCCGGAATAGGGGGCCACATCCCGGCGGGGCGGTCTGGCTTGGCCCTTGGAGGGGGCCCTGGCTTTAAAAAATAAAGAAAATGAACTGAAGCTCGTGGCGCGGGCGGCATCAGTGAAGGGTGATCTGGGGCGCCGTGGGGGGCTAGGTTGGGGTGCCTGGGGGCCGGCGGGGAGACTCCCAGCGGCCCCCTGGTGCCTTATGCGGCTTGGGGTGTGGTCGTCCTCCCTGGGCGGGCTGCTCCTGGTGCTGCATCCGTTCCGGGTCCTTCTGGCCTGGGGTCGGGCCCCTGCTGGCTCTGGGCTCGCCGGCGGGTGCCCACTGGCTGCCTGTTCGGCGCGGTTCTGGTCGTCTGCTGGGTGTGGGCTTCGGCTCCTCCGCTGGGGCCTCGGGCAGGGAGTTCTCTGGGCCCTCCCCTCGGGGGGTTAGGCGCGGGGGTGGGGTGGGGGGGTGGGGGGGTCGATGGGGTGGGGGGTCTGGGGGTTGGGGTGGGATCGGTGGCGTGGTGCGCTGGGTCCTTGGCTCCTTGGGGCTTTCTCGGGTGTGTATGGGGGGGCGATGGCTGCCTCTCGGCTTGGGATCTTGGGGGCGTTCGGGGGACTGCTTGGCCGTGGGGTGGTCGCCGGGGGCCCTTAGGCTGCCTGCTCTTGCTGCTGGCCTGACTGCTTCTTCTTCGGGCCCGGGGGCGGCTCTTGGGTTTTGCAGTGGCGGTACTTGGAAATACATTTGTCATGGATGCACTGGCCTTGGGCTGTGGGATAACACTCATACTGGGCTCAACCTTAGACACGTTGTTCCCAAATACCTGTTTTATGGAATTTCCACTCACCTCTTCCTCTGTTCACAGCCACCACCATTATTCCTAAACCACACACTGGTCACCAAACTGGCTTGATAACACAACAATAAACACAATATACACAACCACAATTTCACATCGCATCACTTAAAACTATTCCTCACCCATTCCATATCCTATCTTGTATCCCTCTTCCCTGCTAACTTCCCCACCCCCCTCCAACCCCTCACCTTGGTGTAACACTGCCCTCTCTTTTTTACATCCTCCCTTTAATAAAGTATTTCTTACCCTTCCCTAGGGAGGGCTGGTGACGGTCACAATTATGCAATGAAATAAATAAATTTATTTAATTGCAATAATAAAATATGCATTGCTGTCAAAAGATTGCACTTCTTGTAGTGTTAACCTTCGAAAGCATGTGCAGACAAGGTAAAAAAAAAAAAAAAAAAAAAAAAAAAAAAAAAAAAAAAATAAAAAAAAAAAGAAAACAACCAAATGTACAAAATTAGAAAATAATATAATTAACAACAAATTCCATCGCCGACCCGTCTTATTAAGGTTTTAATATTGTTGGATCTCGTCCCACCCATAATGACTTCTATCATCACTTGTTTTTAGTTCAGTACGTCATCAGTTCTGTTTTCAGGAACGTGATTTTCTCCATGCTGTGCTTGTGGTTCCCTAGGCGACGGTAACCTCCACCTGAACATCACGTCGTCAGCCAAAGACCCGTCGCTGCTCGCCTCCATCGAGCCGTTCGTGTACGAGTGGACGGCGAAGCATCGCGGAAGTATCAGTGCAGAGCACGGCCTGGGCCTGAAGAAGAGGAACTACATCTACTACAGTAAACACAGAGAGGCCGTGTCTTTGATGTCCAAAATCAAAGACATGCTGGACCCCAAAGGCATCCTGAACCCCTATAAGACCCTACCAGACACATCCCCACGCTCCTCAAACTGAGGGGCAATTAGTAATGAACACATTCAGCTGCTGAAATATGTAAAGAAAATCATTAGTGTTTATTTACTCCAACTTTGATTTTACTTTGAATTTATTCATAAAACATAGTAGAGATTCTCTAAGAGGGGTTCTCAACCTTGGGGTCGTGAGACAGTGGGAGGTCCCCAGAGTCCTTCAATAAACTAAGAATTTTGAACAATTTGAGCCCATTTGTTTATTTTTACCCATTTTCTACAACAACCCTAAACTCACCATATTTTAACCTATTTTCATCACTTTTTCTTGCCATATTTTTGCTCCTTTTAATGTATTTTTGCTACATTTCTCCCATTTCTGACACTTTTCCATCACATTTCAAAGCCTTTTCTCCACTTTCCACACATGTTCAGTACTTAACCCTTTCCACCACTTCTCCCCCTAATGTCACATATGTTGACCCATTATTGTCACTTTAAACCTCTTTTCCCGATTATTTTTTTTGCTAATTTATCCACATTCAGCATTTGTCATGCCCAATATTTGCATATTTGACATAAATCTACTAATAAGGACATTTAGACGATTGACTTTTTTTCTCCAAAAATTTCCTTTTTTGTACAATAAATGAAAAGAAAATAGTTTAAAATGTTGTCTCATCATTTAATAAGAGTGCAGTAAATGTTTATTACATGTAGAAAAGACAAAGTGACACTTTGCTCAAACAAAAACTCGTTTCAGACAAAAAGAGTAACTCACTTCCTGTTTTTGAACGCTGACGTCTCCTTCACACAAACGCTTTGTGTGAATCTTACCATGACAACAGGGATATAGATCGTAACACTAGTGTGTAGTAGTCCATACACACTTATCTCACGTTATAAAAAGTCTGGAGACGATTGGCTCTTTTCCGTTGTCGCGTGATCGTCTCTGACTGACACACCAGGTTAAACACACACGACAACAGAGCGCACGCCACGGGCTCACTGGAGAGTGGGCGGAGTCAGTGGAGAAAGGAAGAGACGGTCAGTAGTCGTAGCGCGTCAACACACTGACCCTCAGGACTCCTTGGCTTTCTCCAGAGAGCCGTGGATCTTGTCCAGAGTTTTCTTGATGCGCAGCGCCGTGAGACGAGCGGAAGGATTGTGGTACCAGCATTCCTTCATCAGCTTCACCAGGGCACACAGAGTCTGAAAACACACACATTACATCACTGGTTCATTTCCTGTTCAACCAGGAGATGAAACTCTAATTCACACCTTTATCACATCCCGCCTTGACTACTGCAATAGCTCCTCTTTGGTACAACCTCCACACTCATAAATAAACTCCAATACATCCAAAACGCAGCTGCCCCCCTCCTCACCCACACCCACTCCCGTGACCACATCACCCCTGTCCTCCACTCCTCCTCCTCACCTAACCCTTAATAATCAGGCCCCTCCTACCTCACAGATATGCTCCACCCCTACACTCCTCAGATGCAAACCTCCTCACTGTCCCCAGGACCAAGCACAGAACCTGGGGGGGACAGAGCTTTCTCTGCAGCTGCCCCCACCCTATGGAATTCCCTACCAAGCCACACCCACAACTGCACCGACCTCCATCCTGAAAACTCATCTGTTTCACTGAGCTTTTAATGTTTAAAACACTCTCACTACTTTTCTGTCATATTTTCTTGTTTTTATGCTGTAAAGTGTCTGAGTGTCTCAAAGCGCTTTTAAATAAAATGTATTATGATTCTGTTGGGACTCTAATGATCACATGATCATGTGATTTATCTGATCTGAGGGTCACATGATCAACATTCATGTCAATTAGAATAATGACCAATCAGAGCTTTAACACAGGAACTTACAATGAGTTTATTTTTTCTCTAATTTTATACATTAGTTTGCATTCAGTGATTTATTTATTTTTTTTTTTTAAATTAAACTATGTATTGTTGTGATTTGGTGTGTTTTTGTTGTAATTATGAGTTGTCTTGTGTTTTTGGAGTAATTTTGTACATTTGTTTTTCTTGTGCCTTCAGACGCTATTTTTGACATCGTCTTTATTTATTACTATTTACTTCTATTTATAACCATGTTTTTCAGAGTATTTTAATATTTCTACTGTATGATGATTGACTGCTGCCAACATTTCGTGATGTATTTTTGTCATTTTGTGTATTTTTTGTTCTCTTTTGTTGCCATTGTGAGTTGTTTTGTTTCGTCTCATTTTCACTTAAGCTTTTATATAATTGTAGTTGTTTTTGGAGTCATTTTTCTTTAGTTCATTGTCAGTTTATGTATTTTTGTTATTATGTGAGTGGTTTTGTGTTTTTGGAGAAAATTTGTGGAATTATACTGTTGATTTATCTTGTCATTCTGTTTGTATTTGTTATTTTATCGATCACAAAGGAGGTATGCTACTAATCTAGATTAGCTCTTATCGCGCTAACTTCCAGGATTTAATCCATGTCTGCTGTACTACAAAATGCACTGAAGCTGAATCACTATGGCAACTAGTCTTTTACAGCTAACCTGGTCCAGACCAAGTTTTTCTTTATCTTAAATGTTAGCTAGTGACAAAGTCCCGCCTCCTGACCAATCAGATCTCTTAGAAAACGATCTGTCCAATGAAAGGTGAGGTGATCACGTCACTGTGTGGAGCTGATGTGATGCTGACCATAATCAATGTTCATCGTTCAGCTCATAACTGGAAAGGAATGTTTTAGTTCAAGCAGCTAACGGAGATGAATCTAATCTAGATTCATAGCATAGACCCAAAGGGACAACGAAGATACACATAAATACACAAAAATGACTCAAAATGATGCTAAAATCATACAAAGGAACTCAAAAACACACAAAGATGCTTAAAAAAAAAATCACACAAAACAACAGAAGAACAAACAAACTCTTTATAGTTTCCTGTGTTAAAGCTCTGATTGGTCGTTATCCTAATGTTGACCATGTGACCCTCAGATCAGATGGATTGACATTAAGTCATCATTATTAATAACTCCAGTGTTCTCATGGATCAACAGTTTAAATAACGTCACTCACAGGGTCGGAGAACCAGCGGTTGGGGATGAACGGCCTCTGCTGCTCCACACACACAACTTTCCTCATGTCGTCAAAGCTCGGGTCGTTTGGCACCAGGTCATAAAACGGAGGTTTGTAGTCCTCGATGATGCCTGAGAGAAAAGGAGATGATGAGAAACCAATATTAGAGATTTTATGTGATGATGGAAAACAAAACAATAAAAGCAAAAAATATTAATCTTTATTTATTAATCAGGCACTAAAATGACAGAAAGGCCTCACGTGCATGTTTTAGAACAATAACACATTTACACTATTATTTTTTTTACAATGAGTGAATGAATGAGTAGGAAGTGTCACAAATGGACAAATTCCACCAATAAATCCTGTTTAAACGTGTTATGGTTCATCTAGTGACCGTGTTATCCTGTGTTTTTAATGTGTGGGTTCAGATTGAAATGTAAACAGGTTCAGCTACTGGTGACCAGTTTATCTGATGGTGTATTAGGTGAACTGGTGATGAGTTTATCTGATGGTGTATTAGATGAACTGGTGATGAGTTTATCTGATGGCGTATTAGATGAACTGGTGATCAGTTTATCTGATGGCGTATTAGATGAACTGGTGATCAGTTTATCTGATGGCGTATTAGATGAACTGGTGATCAGTTTATCTGATGGCGTATTAGGTGAACTGGTGATGAGTTTATCTGATGGTGTATTAGATGAACTGGTGATGAGTTTATCTGATGGCGTATTAGATGAACTGGTGATGAGTTTATCTGATGGCGTATTAGATGAACTGGTGATGAGTTTATCTGATGGTGTATTAGATGAACTGGTGATGAGTTTATCTGATGGTGTATTAGATGAACTGGTGATCAGTTTATCTGATGGCGTATTAGGTGAACTGGTGATGAGTTTATCTGATGGTGTATTAGATGAACTGGTGATGAGTTTATCTGATGGTGTATTAGATGAACTGGTGATCAGTTTATTAGATGAACTGGTGATGAGTTTATCTGATGGCGTATTAGATGAACTGGTGATGAGTTTATCTGATGGCGTATTAGATGAACTGGTGATGAGTTTATCTGATGGCGTATTAGGTGAACTGGTGATGAGTTTATCTGATGGTGTATTAGATGAACTGGTGATGAGTTTATCTGATGGTGTATTAGATGAACTGGTGATGAGTTTATTAGATGAACTGGTGATGAGTTTATCTGATGGTGTATTAGATGAACTGGTGATGAGTTTATCTGATGGTGTATTAGTAGAACTGGTGATCAGTTTATCTGATGACAAGTCACAGCAGAAACTTCTACAATCACACGCTGTGAGAAGATTTAGTGTAAAACATGATTAAAGGTTTCATAACTAATATTTTAGAATCATAATAAAATAACATCATTGGACTATTGACCTTATTTATCATGTTTAGTATGATTCCAGGATGTTTAATAACATGTACAGTCTCTGAACAGGGAACAATGATGTAACGTGACACAGTAATAAATGGTTGCTGACCGTTACTGTATGTACGCCGTGCTATCTCCCACAGAACCAGTCCAAACGCCCAGATGTCCACTCTCTTGTAGGCGTCGAAGCAGTCGCTCTGAATGCTCTCGTCTAGAACCTCTGGAGCCATGTAGCGTTTGGTTCCCACCTTAGGGTTGTTGCCCACGTCCAGCAGGTTGTCGGTTTGTGAGTGTGTCACAGCCAGGCCTACGCACACACACACACACACAATAATTACAGCTATCATTAACTGTCATTTATGAATCAGTAGCACATGTATTACAATTTTTTTGTTTTATGAGTCATTTTGTGTATTTTGTCGTCCTTTTGAGGGTTTTCTGTAGTTTTGTCTGTTTGTCTACATTTATGTTGTTGTTTTGTGTATAATTATTGCCAATTTTTTGTCCTACATTTGTATGTTTATTAAGTCATTCTCTATTTTTCTGTATTTTTGTTGGTGGTTTTATGAGTCATTTCACGTTTTTTTTTGTCCTTTTGTGTATTTTTCTGTAATTTTGTATGATTATTGGAGTAAATTTGTGTATTTTTGTTGTCCCTTTTTTGTTGTCGTCTTGTGTTTTTCCGGTTTAAAATAGTGTTTTTCTTGTTTGCATTTTGTGAAACTTTGTTGTTTTGTGTGTTTACATGTATTGTTGTGTAAAAATGTCATTATATTGTTGCCCTTTTTTTATTTTCTGTTCTTTTGTATGTTTGCATTTTGGTGTATTTCTGTCAATTTTTAATTGTTCTGTAATTTGTTTGTCTTATGTTTTCTGTTTAATTAAATGTATTGTTCTATGTCTGTCTGCCTTTTTATGTATTTTATTTTGTTCTTATAATTTTCTATGCATGTCTGCATTTTTGGGTATTTTTGATGTTTTGTGTATTATTGTTGTCAGTGTGTTTGCCTGTAATTTTGTATGTTTATTGTAGTCATTCTCTATGTTTCTGTGTTTTAGGCGTCATTTTGTATTTTTCTGTAAATGTGTGTTTTTGTTGTTTGTATATTTTTTTGGTGTATTTCTGTCAAATTGTGTGCGTTACATAAACATAAAGAACCGACCGAGGTCTGCGATGCAGCAGCGCAGCTCCTTTGTCACCAGGATGTTTTTACTCTTCAGGTCTCGATGAGCGATGGCAGCTTTTCCTTCTGTTCCAAATATCTCCGTGTGCAGGTGAACCAAACCACACGCCACGGACGCCGCCATGGCCAGGCCCTCCGACGTCTCCACGGGAACCCGCTGCAGGTAGTCGTACAGGGAACCGTTCTCGTGGTAGTGGGTGATGAGCCACAGCTGGGTGCTGGAGTTACGGGACGTCATGTCAGACGCCATGAAACCTGGAGACAGACGGAGAAGATGTTCATCCTGAACTGAAGACATTTTAACTTCACACTCACAAGTTAAATATATATATTATAACATTTGGTCCAAAATAGAAAGAAAGCAAAAGGAAAAAATCTCCAATATTTATAAAAGATAACAAAAGCAATGTTTGATAGAAAATAAGGGAAGAGGAAAATGTAAAAAATAAATAAATTGGCACTGATTTATAATCATTAATAAAAATAAATAAAATTAGCACTGAGGTAGAGGAATAGAAAAAGCTCCTGTATGAAAACCTAAAGATGAAAATAAATACTGTACATATGCTCCATACATGTCCTACTCTGAGATCATTCTGGAAAAAGGTTGAGAATTTACTGACAAATATATTTGAACTAAATGAAAACCTTTAAGGAATCTATTTATCAGTGATAATAAACCAGGCAGATGTTCCACTATTTCATGTTTTATGTGTAACAGGAGAAAAGGACAAATATCATCCAAAATAAATCTTTGGTTTAGAACGACAGAAAAAACATTAGATGATGAAAGAATAACATGAAAAATTAGAGATAACTTCAAAAAAAGAATACATTTCACTCTGTAAATAGACTAAGTAGACTACACAGTTACATAATAGCATCAAAAGAAAAATGCAGGTACACTTTTTATTTATCCCCTTTATGTATTTCTTTTAAACTTTTGCTTTACCCCTTTTTTATTTTTATTTTTTCTCTGTCCTTTGTTTTCTTCTTTTCATGTTTTTTTCTTGCCTTATTTAATTAACTCATTCAGCGCCAGACGTTTTGAGCATTTTGACTGATTTTAAAGACCCACAGAATATTTTCTACTATGACTATCTGAAAAATTCGTTCTATTGTAATCAGCAGTTGAATAGAGCTAGTTTTACACAAGTTTTTTTTATTGTTTTATCTCACCATCGCCACATTATCCATGAGTTCCACACATGCTCTGGTCGAGTGGGCGCTGCTAAGAACATCAACTCTGTACGTAACGCCATTTTCTGTCATAAACGCCTTTCCTCCTCTCCCTCTGAGCTCTGCTGAGCATGGATGATCTCATCCAAAGGTGCTGCTACCTCCTACATGTCACTTATTATTCTGCTATCTGGCTCACAGGCTGGGGGTATTTTGGACTTGAAATGACGAGTTATCTCGTCAATGGCACTGAGTGAGTTAATGTACTGTATATATGTATAAATAAAACGCAGTGTATTTTCGATGAGGGTTTCAGTGACGATGAAATAGTTTTGTTAATTATTGCTATAAAATGATTAAAAGTCTGTACACTCACCCAGGATGTTGTCGTGTCTCAGTAACACCGTGTTGTAGATTTCCGTTTCTCTGAACCACGACTTCTCGTCTCTGGAGGAGAAGATTTTCACAGCTACGTTCTCTCCCTGCCACTGGCCTCGCCAAACCTCTCCATAGCGGCCCTTACCTGGAGGGGGAGGGGCACACATTGTGGTCCATCAGCAGCACAAAGCTCACACTAGCACTTTAAACCACTAACCCAAAGTGCTTTCACTGCATTATAAACCTGTAAAAATATAAATAAAGTGGAATTGATATAAAAACATTATTTGAGCAGATCTCCAGTAAAGGTTGGACGTAACCAAAGCAGGAAGTGAGCTAAAGTTCCACAACTACCGATATTTAGCATTTCAACAACTAATCAGAAAGTTATGGACAGGAGACGTTTGTGCAGCCCTAAAGGTGAACGCACAAAAACACACACAACAACAAGAAAATGACACAAAATGACAGAATAATACACAAAACAACAAACACACACAAATTAAGAGAAAAATATACAAAACAACAAACACACACATGATTCCAAAAACACAATGACAACAAAATGGCCGGTACTCACAAAACACACAAGACGACTTCAAAAACACAAAACGGAAAAAGAAAATACGAGACAACAAAAAAATTGAAAATACCTCCAAAATCAGCAAATGAAAACCCACAAAATGACAATAAAAATACACAACATGACTCAGAAAACACACAAAACAACCACAAAAACACAAACAAAAAAGAAAACAGCAAACAATAATGAAGGTGATTGTGGACAGGGAAAATGTTGTTTAAAATCAGACGTGTGTGTGTGTGTCAGTGTCACACACACCTACACACTCCACCAGGCTGATCTGTCTGGCCACAGTTCTCTGGACCAAGAAAGGAAGACCTGACCCACTTCCTGATGTGCACGAGTGATCCAACATGTCCTGGAGATGGAGAAACAAATGATAGGGAGGACATTATTACATGTGTGTGTGTGTGTGTGTGAGAGGGTGACTGATGCACACACACACACTGACTGATTTATTCTATAACACAACAATAAGTAATCACCAGAATACTGACCAATCAGAACATTACAACAGCAAATTTTGTGTATTTTAGGACTCATTTAGTGTATGTTTCTGTCATTTTATGCATTCTTGGTGTTTTTTTTACTTTAAAAGTCATTTAATTTGACATATGATGCATGTGGTCACTAGTTGTCCATGTCTGCTATAAAGTATCTTATTAAGAACATGTGACAGGATCTGAATAGCTTCACACCCTGACTGTGTGTGAGTGTCAACTTTGCTGTCCTTCTGATGTGTGTGTTGTGTATATGATGTGTGTGTTGTGTATCTTTGTTACCGCTAACGTGCTGTCTCCCACATTGGAGGTGATGAGTCCATCCACGGCCCCCTGCTCCGTGTCAAACTCCTGCAGCCTGTGCAGACGACCGTGGTGGAGCCTCCTACAGGCCAACACTGACACTACAGAGAGCAGAACCAGAACCACCACAGGACCCAGAACAAACAGGGCTAACGTCTCCACACGGTGCCCAAAGGGCTCGCCCTCTGGAGCTGAGGTAGGACAACAGAAATGAGTCATAGCAGCAGGGAGGGAGGGGGTCAAAGGTCACCAGAGTTCATGGTCCTCACCGGATGGAAGCAGAGACATCAAGGAGGTCCTGCTGGTGTTGCTGTTGCATCGGTCCTGGGAGCAGCAGACAATGGCCTGGTGGGAGGACGGCGCTGTGAGGCACTGGAGGCGACTGTTCTGAAGCCCCTCCAGACAGCCACGCTCAAACTCCACCCCCCCAACCCCACCGCTCGCCACTTTGACCGAGGAGAAGCACTGGGTGCCGTGGCACTGGGTCGACTGGGAGCATTTAGGGCCTTCACATAAACACACCAAGTGTCCATCTGTGAGTAAAAGACGAGCAGTGAACACAGTTTTATTATATTATATTATTTATTATGTATATTCATTTCTAGGGTCACCAACTTTACATGACAACGGAAAACAAACATTGCTTATGTATTTATTTTAAATCAAGCAGAAATAGCATTTTCACATTGAATACAGGAAAATATCATGAATTTACACTTTCACAGTAAACGTGCAAACGGACAGAAACAAAAATGTCAATTTTCTGACGCAATATGAAGCGATGTGATGAACTTCTGAAATATAAATATGTCAATGACACAGACTGAATACTTTTGTATATTTTTCTGTAATTTCTGCATGTTTTAGGAGTTATTTTGTACTTCTGCATATTGTTTTGTAATTTTGTGTTTTTGTTGTAATTTGTAGTAATTTGTACAGGAAAAATCTACTTAAGTAGAAGTAAAAAGTAGATGACTTAAAATGTACTCAAAGTAAAAGTTGCTAAGTTACTTTTTTTTTTTGGGGGGGGGGGGGGGGGGCATCTCTCCCATGCAATAAAAAAGTACAAAAATGTGTATAAAGATCAAAATAAGTTATTTTTTATTATTATTATTATTAAAGAACACCATTTCAAAATAAAGTGCATGAGAACAAGTCATGGTGTGGCTAACCTGGATAAATAAAATAAATGTCAAAGATGTCAATTGAAGTAAGTGCTTGTGTCAATATATCCAATGTGTCAGAAAGCAAGAAATGTGTTCAGTATATTATATAAAGTCTATAAAATATTCTAGGTGGAATGACAAAAACTTTGTATGCATCTATTCTATACATTTAAAACAAACTGTCTAATGAACAGATTACATTGATTATGCATAAATTGTGCATAAACATCAAAGAAAACAAAAAAGCTTTATAAAATTGAGAGGTAATAGTGTTTGTGTCATTGCAGACATTTACACGTAACAGAACCATTCTTCATGGGCCTCATTTAAAAACAACGTTAGGGACTAATAAAAAAAAAACATCGTCATCAGCTCTGACCCTGCCGTACGCACAAAATCATGAGAAACGTGCGTATTCTTTGTAATTTTGTGTTTATTGAAGTAATTTTTGTGTAATTTTTTTTTTGCTTTTGTCATTTTGTGTATTCTGCATATTTTGTGGTGTCGTGGGTTTTGTAGTAATTTTCTGTATTGTAGTCTTCTCGTGTTTTTTTTAAATATTTCGTGTATTTTTGTCATTTTGTTGTGTTTTTCTTTAATTCTGCAAGCTATGCTCCTTAATCGATTGTTAATTTCCTAATACACACATAGTATGAGTTCCGTGTGTGTGTATGTCTATAAATGTAATGTGATGTAATGTGATGTAACTGTGCAGGTGAAGGAGCAGTTCACTATACCTGAGCCTTCAGCTGATGAATACATGGCCTCCTGCAGCAGGAGCAGCAGGAGAACCTGGACGCTGCACAATCCCATTGTTCAGTGCACTGTGAAGAGGGGGAGGAGCCACAGAGGGTTAGTATTCAGGAGCAAAACGCTAATTAAATACAAAGAAATCATTTAAAAAGAATCTCCTTACTTTGAATTTGCATGTAATTTAAAAAGTGTTATTGTGGAACAGACTTCCATTATGTTGCTCCTGTGTGACCGAGTTAAACAGTAACAGGTTGGACCTTTAAATACATATAATTATATGTGGTTTGAGAAGACATAAATCAGTCATTGCTAAAGCACTTTGTTTACCCTGGCTCAGTCTGAACACACACACACACACACACACACAAACTGTCACATATGAATGTGGAAATAAAGCGTACAAAGCCCACGTATGTTTTACCTCAAGAATGAAGTCATAATATTGTGGCAATAATAAATTCAAATGAGAAGAAATTATTTAGAAATAAATCATCTTTTCCTCCTAAAACCGGTGATTTCCTCCAGGTTCGTGTGGTTGCTCCTCTGGAATAGACACATTTAGTTGCATATTATATAATGTGATGCAAATGAACCAAAATATTAAATATTTATTTTAATGCTTTAATGCTCTGTAGATCAGCAGATACACATCAGTTTATTTCTCATAAAATTATGACTTTATTCTCTGAAAATTGTGACTTTATTCTGATAAAATGAACTTTATTCTCATGGAATCAATAATTTATTCTCTCAAAACATTGACTTTGTTCTGATAAAAATATGATTTTATTCTGCTAAAATTAAGACTTTATTCTGTCAAAATTGTCCAAAAAATGTGGAAATTTTCCAAAAATGAAGACTTTATTCTGATAAAATTACAACTTTATACTCTTAAAATGGTCCTTTTATTCATTGATAAAATTAGGACTATTCTGATAAAACTAAGACTTTGTTTTTGTTATTTTATGACCATATTGTAATATTTATAAGCGAATAATACAATTTTATTACGTCATTATACACTACTTTTCTTTCTAATGACAGGACTTTATTATCATATTATTACGAGTGTTATCTTCTAAATATATACTCAATAATCTAAATCATCTTTAATGTGTCGCTGAGTTTAAATGTATTCCTTAAAAACCTTTCAGCAGGGTTCAGTGTTATTCTATCGGGGCTAAGGAGCACCAAGCAGCGGGTTAATGTGACCGCTGAGGCGCCAGTCTGCTCTGGTCCTCCCGGGGCCGCCCGCTGTTAGCCTGTTAGCATCCTGCTAGCTACAGCTAGCTGCACAGCACAAAGCCCGACGTGAGCGGGACAAACAGCGGCCACTGAAAGCATAAAACCTACACCTACCTAACGCACACCAGCAGCGGCTTCTTCTAACTCATCTTGAGCCTCAGAATCTTCATTTAAACGGATGTTTTCGGCCTGTTTGTAGCGTTTAAAACACAGAGCACAGCAGCCCCGCCCACAGACCGCCTCTGCTTCACTACGACCGCTCTGACGTCACCAAAACATTATCATAGGTGCATTGTGGGGCATGGAGTCCTCCAACAGCTACTTAAATCAGTGTTTATTTTGCATATCGTTTTGTAATTTTGAGTAATTTTGTTCTCATTTTGTATTTTGTAGTTTTGTGTCTTTTTTTGTTAGTTTTGTGTATTTTTGATGTCATTTTTATATCTTTCTGTATTTTGCATATTTTTGTAGTTTGTAAATTTTTGTCGTCATTTTGTATATTTCCTCCAAAAACACATTACAAAATTACAAAAAACAGAAAGATGTACGAATTACGACAAAAACATACAAAATTACTAAACAATATACAGAAGTACAAAATTAACAAAATGACTCATAAAACATGCATAAATTACAGAAAAATACACAAACGTATTCAGTCGGTGTCATTGAGATATTTACATTTCAGAAGATGAAATCGATCGCATCGCTTCATATTATGTCAGATATATAGTGTGATATCACATGGTGCGATACAATACGCTACGATACCATACCATTCGATGTGACACAATGCAATATGTTACCATACGATGTGATGCCATACGATGTGATGCCATACCATTAGATACGACACAACGTGATAGCGTGCCATTCAATATGATACAAATCCATGCAATGCCTAATGCTATGGCACTATACTTTGCGATGCCATACATACCACACGATGCGATACCACACCCTACAATGTGCTACGATACCATACTACTCAATGCAGAACAAATATGATACCATACCATACGATAGTGTTTTTTTATGCAATGCAGGTTCAATTGACGATTTTCATACATTTTCCTTTTTCTTTCCACTCCGTTATCATCAGCAGTTCTGTCAGACTGGCCTGAACATCAAGGTAATCAGCAGTCTCCTCCGAGGAAGACTGGGAGTTGACAGTCAAAACATGCCAGGAGATCAAAGTTAATATCCTGAAAAAAGTTGTCTGAATAAATGAAACCAAAATGAACTTTGCTGGAATTATTGTGTGGTTATTATTGGGATATACATTAGTGTGAAGCCTTTAAATCGTGAATGATCCTGGTACGAGAGGCGGTTTGACTCTGAGTGATCTAGTTGGTTCTACGTCACACTTACACCATTCAGGTCTTATTC
Organism: Gouania willdenowi; assembly: GCF_900634775.1. NCBI lineage: Eukaryota > Metazoa > Chordata > Actinopteri > Blenniiformes > Gobiesocidae > Gouania > Gouania willdenowi. Next base: position 32,716,796 of record NC_041065.1, read on the forward strand.
CTGATCTCATTCAGAATTCAAACTGTAGTTCCTCAAAAACAAAACAATATCTGTCTAAACTCTGCAGGTGAAGTTCTTGTGAGTGCATGACTTGAATGACCCTGTAGCTGGTCACCTTTGATGAGTGTGTCTAGTGTTAAAAAGGCCGAAACACTACCAATGATGCGTCCCAAATTGACATCCTTCCAATAACTGAGACACAGCTACCTAAATGGTAAACCTCATGTGACTGCCAACTGCCAAAGGACAGTTTAACGTGTTTAATGATTCTGGAAGAGAGCAGATTTGGATCCTGGAGGAGGATCTAGTTGGTTCTACGTCACCCTTATACCATTCAGTTCTTATTCTTGATGTATTTTCTCATTTAGAATTCAAACTGTAGTTTCTCAAAAGTGAAACTATATCTGTCTAAACTCTGCAGGTGAAGTTCCTGTGAGTGCCTGGTTTGAATCAGGCCTTTGTTTCTTTCTTTCTTCTTCTCTTACTCCAGATGCTGAACAAACGTGATACTTGTCCTAATCCTGCTCACAGAAAGAGCTCTCTATGAAAACCTATATGAAACAGTAAGAAGATATACCTGATCTGTCTCTGCTGGCTTTAGTTGGTCTAGTATGGATCGTTGGATCAGTAGACGTATAAACGTGTGTTTTCTAGAGAGAGAGAGAGAGAGGTAGAGAGGTAGAGAGAGGTAGAGAGAGAGAGAAAGAGGTAGAGAGAGAGAGAGGTTGAGAGGTTCAGGTCTACCTGGACCTTTGGTCTCCAGTGAGTCACAGAAGGATCTTATCCCCCCACACAGATCACACACAGAGACACATTGTCCACAGCTTGTTTAATTAAAGAGGCCAGTCAGGACTGTGTGCCAGATGACCTGAAGTGCTCCTACCTCCATCCTCTCCTCATGGGAAGGAACACGTCTCAGGGAAACGTTATATCGCTCAAAGAAGGAAGGATTACAGACAGAGTAGTCCAGTTTAAAAGGGTGGGAACTCTTTGCTGATCTACATTCTCATTTCTAAGGCTTAGAGAGAGGATGGGATCATCAAACTGAGTTCTAGACTTTAACCAGAGTCAAGATGAAGGGTCCAGGTAGACGTCTGTGTGCTGCTTTCCTCCTCTTTCTGCCTCTTCTGTTGGTCACATGTGCCTCACATAAGAAAAGCACAGGTACGTTTACCTGAAATCATTGTTCAACACTTTATTCACATGTACGACCAAAGATGTCCAAAGGTTTGAGGTGTGTCTGTGTTCCTCGCCGTGTTCCTCAGTGTCGTGGTGTGTTCTGTCTGATGCTGAGGAGCAGAAGTGTTGGGACCTGGCTGGGAACGCCACAGCACGGAACGTCAGGGGAACACTGCTCTGTGTCCGTGGGACCAACACCAGGGACTGTATGGAGAAGATTAAGGTACAGAATGTGTTCATATTACACACAAAAAATACACAAGGGTCTAGTGTAATTATATAGAAGTTCTGTATCCTTTTATCGTTGTTTTGTGTATTTTTGTCATTATGTTTCTTGAATTGCTTTGTGATTTTTTTGTTGTTCTTTTGTATCTTTATGAAGTGGTTTTGTGCATTTTTGTTGTAATTTTGTGTATTATTTATGCTGTTTGTTTTCATTGTCATGTTGTTGTTTTGTGTGTCTTTTGAGTCCTTACATGTATTTCTCTATAGTGTGTGCTTTTGGAGACTTTTAGTCTATTAATTTTGCAGTTTTGTGGGTTTTCAGAGTCATTTTGTGTATTTATGTTGTGGTTTTGTGTGTTTTTGAGTGATGTCGTGCCTTTTTATTGTCACTATCTATATTTTCATGTCATGTTATGTTTTTGGTGAAATATTGTGTATTTTTGTTGTTGTTTTGTGTATTTGTTGCGCTATATATATGTTTTCATTGTCATTTTGTGTATCAATATTGTGGTTTTTATATTTTTCTGTCATGTTGTGTTTATGGGCTCAGTTTGTGTATTTTTGTTGTAGTTTTTTATATTTACGCAGTCATTTTGTGCGTTCTTATTCTAATTTTGTGTATTTTTTATTGTGGTCTTGTGTGTTTTTGGGCATGTTATGTGTGTTTTTGTTGTTGTTTTGTGTCTTTTTGAAGTCCTTAAATATATTTTTCTGTAGTGTACTTTTTGTGGAGTACTTTAGTACTTTAGTTTATATTCTGTGTAACTCTGTATATTCCTATATTTCAGAACGGGACAGCAGATGCAGCCTCCATGTTTGCAGATGATATTTATGCTGCAGGTTTCTGCCACGGCCTCGAGCTAGCTGCAGGAGAGTCTCACAATGGTTTGGGTAAGCAACAGTTCATGATGCTAGCTTGGCTAGGCTAAAGATTAAGCTGCGTTCGTGATGTTAGCCTGGGCTAAAGGCTAAGCTGTGTTCATAATGTTAGCTTGGGCTAAGCTGCGTTCATGATGCTAGCCTGGGCTAAAGGCTAAGCTGCGTTAATGACGTTAGCCTGGGCTAAAGGCTAAGCTGCGTTAATGATGTTAGCCTGGACTAAAGGTTAAGCTGCATTAATGATGTTAGCCTGGGCTAAAGGCTAAGCTGTGTTAATGATGTTAGCCTGGGCTAAAGGCTAAGCTGCGTTAATGATGTTAGCCTGGGCTAAAGGCTAAGCCGCGTTCATGAGGTTTGCCTGGGTTAAAGGCTAAGCTGCATTCATTTTGTGAGCTAGGCTAGGCTAAAGGCTAAGCTACGTTCGTCCTGTAACTTCAGAGCTAAAGTTTGAACACACTTCATCTCCAGATGGAATCAGCTACTATGTGGTGGCCATGGCACGCCGTTCCTCCTCTGATCTCTCTCTGCTGGAAATGCATGAACGCAGTTCCTGTCATCCTGGCATTCGCACCACAGTGGGATGGACTGTTCCTATTGGCTACCTGGTGAACACGTCCCAGATCAGCGTGGGAGAACAGTGTAACTTCCCCAGAGGTGAGACACATAGGACGCTTTAAGGTAAAGGTATAAAACAGAATGAGACACAGGGATAGGGACGTATGGGAGGGAATCACAGGGCACCATGCAATACGATACCATACCATGCAATACTATATAGACCCATGCAATAACGTGTGATGTGATGCCAAACAAAATAATAGGATGCTATACCTTACCATAAAATGTCATACCATACGGTACAATATCATGTGGTACGATAAGATGCGATGCAATACTAGATAACGTGGTACGATACCATGTGTGGAACACTGGAATGTGATGCCATTCGATGCTATAAACGCACAATACCCTGCGATGCGATACCCTACAAGACCATACCATTCAATATGACACAAATGCGATACCATGCCATGCCATATGATACAATACCATACCATATTATGCCGTACAATATTATACAATACAGTGCCATTCGACATGATGCGATGCGATACCATGCACAAAAATGACAATATGCGATACCACACAATGCTATGCCTAACGTTACAAATGCAATGCATTTGACTATTTGTTTTAATTATAATATTATTATAAATGATTTATTTTTCAATTTCCAATAGATAACCTACAGTACCTATAAGTTTGAAAGTGTCAGCATTTTGTGCTTTTCATAGCCCAAATCGCTAAACATCACTATTTCCTAACCGCTGTAAGGCAGGAGGAGGCCACACCCCTTCTCAAAAGCACATTGCTGCTATGCCTCTGTTCCATGGCGTATTTTTGTGTTTTCGCATACGCAGTCAGTTCCCAAGATGAAAACCATTTCACCATATAACAGTGCTATGCTAAATGCTATACGTAAGTTCACAGTGCATTAGTGAATTGATAACACGTGACCGCTGCTGCTACGTTCTCTAGCTAGTGGGTGGGATAACACTAGAGTCAGGATGACGGCAAACTTTTTTTGAGGAAAAACGACAGCTTTTAAAAGATGGAGACCAACACCTGAGTTACCAGAGCTTCAGCAAAGGTAAGGTCAGAACATTGTTGGTACTTTCTACAGTAAATGGAACAAAAGGAAGGATTGACTTTGTGGATGCTCCTCACTGAGGCTGTTCTGAGTTGTTGTTGTTGCCATTTTCTCCATGTTTCTCTGTGTTTCTGTGTTTCCAACACAAACAACAGATGTGCTGCTGTGTCATGAGATATGTTGTTGGGAGAGTATGGAGACTATATTAAATAAATGTTTATGCTTCTTTAATGGTGTTTATGATGTTGATTTTGTTAGACGGCTAAATGCATGTTCATGTAGCTCATGTTGGGTTTTTTCTTTCTTATTATGAATTTTATATTTTGATAAGTGTATTGAGATGACTTTGTTGTAAATTGTGCTATACAAATAAAGTTGAATTTAACTGAATTTAATTGAATTAACACTTGCTAGCAGAAACATATGAAACTGTCATTGGTGTTGACATTGGCGATCTCGATTTGGAACGCTCTGCCTACCCTACCCTAGTGGTCACGGCACGTCACTGAATACCATACACGAAATGACAGGGTGTGGTACCATGTGGTCCGATACGAAAGCCGACAATGCAATACCTTGCAATATCATACCATTCGATACGATAAAATGCAATACAATACCATACCATGCAAATACCATACATGGCTCAAGTTACCAATATCATCACATTGCCGTGGTTCTACAAAAAAAACACAAAAATAAATTACGAATAGGGGTGGGACAATAAACAAAAATCATGAGAAGATATTTGCTACTGGCCTCATGATAACGATACAAGAAGATATTTTTGTAACGGGAAAAAGGTCCCAAAAAATGGAATTAAATGTGAGTTTTGAAAATAACCATTTATTTGACTGGTGTTTTGGCAGTGGTGGGAAACTTCTTTGGTTACAGCTGTGTACCGGGCGTTAAAGACCCTCAGCACGACCCCAGAGGCAACAACCCTAAGAACCTGTGTGAGGCCTGCATCGGAGACGAGAACGACCGGCACATCTGTGTCAACAACCACAAGGAGAGGCACTACGGCGAGGCGGGGGCCCTCAGGTACACCCGTACACCTCACCCTGTTCTCCATCTGTCTCACCTGGAGGAGGAGCCCAGCACTGGAGCTCAGAGCTCTAATAAAGACACTGCTCAGCTTGTTTTTATTCATTTACTTTAACAAAGAAAACACAGCAACCATCCAATCAGCACTCAGTATGTAATTTTATTCACGCTTTGTGTCTTTTACAGATTCATTTTGTGCCCTTTTATCATCATTATGTGTATTTCTTGAATTGCTTTGTGTCTTTTTTGTTGTTCTTTTGTATCTTTGTGAAGTCATTTTGCATATTTTTTAAGCTGTGTATATTTTTATTGTCATTTTGTGTATTGTCATTGTGGTTTTTGGAGTGGTTTTGTGCATTATTTTTGTCATTTTATGTGTTTTTGGGCTCATTTTGTTTATTTTTGTTGTTTTGTGTCTCTTTTTATTGTAGTTTTGTTGGTTTTTGGAGTCATTTTGTGTCTTTTTTTTAACTGTCGTTTTTTTTGTCTAACGTCTAGACGACATTTACACTGCTCGGCTCTTTTCAATGATTTCCTTCTGCTGTTTCAACAAAGAAAACACTGGCTTTCATTCAGACTTTCAGTAACAATCCAATCATGTGTGTGTAATTATTCCAATAAATCTCTTTCTTTTCAAATGACACACTTTGTGTCGACTTCATGCAGATTAAACACAAATATTAGGAATGGTTTGAAGTGAATTTGCTTTGACTCACAGGCTGCTGTGCAACATTGTCACTGTGTGTATCATATTCTCTGTGTCATGCTGTTACACTAACACACATTTTACATTCATTCATTTAGCCGCTGAGAGCTTTCCTTTTGTTGGATGTTTTTCAGGTGTGTGGCTGAGAATCTTGGAGATGTGGCTTTTGTCAAACACACGACTGTTTATGACAACCTGGACGGTCAGTATTTAATATAGTATTTTATCTTTAACAGCAGATCTACACAAAATGATTCAAAAGTGGCAAAAATACACAAAAGGACAATCAAATAAACTAAAAAGATGACTCTACTACAAAAGTACCCAAAAAACCAGTCCTACCTCTACAGTGATGATGTCATCAGTCCTACCTCTACAGTGATGATGTCATCTGTCCTACCTCTCCAGTGATGATGTCATCAGTCCTAGCTCTACAGTGATGATGTCATTAGTCCTACCTCTACAGTGATGATGTCATCAGTCCTACCTCTACAGTGATGATGTCATCAGTCCTGGCTCCACAGTGATGATGTCATCAGTCCTGGCTCCACAGTGATGATGTCATCAGTCCTAGCTCTACTGTGATGATGTCATCAGTCCTACCTCTACAGTGATGATGTCATCAGTCCTAGCTCTACAGTGATGATGTCATCAGTCCTAGCTCTACTGTGATGATGTCATCAGTCCTACCTCTACAGTGATGATGTCATCAGTCCTACCTCTACAGTGATGATGTCATCAGTCCTAGCTCTACAGTGATGATGTCATCAGTCCTAGCTCTACAGTGATGATGTCATCAGTCCTACCTCTGCTGCTTGGTTCAAGTTTGTGTGATGTTGGATTTGTTTGGACTGCAATGATACCGTAAATACATTATTTCATAAATGCTTCACAAATTCCATGTGTATCTAAACTGACTGTTGTGGATTAATGACACTAAACGAGTATGGACCAAGTCTGTTCTGGTCTGAGGAGATCTGGATCCATGAGAACAACAAACTGTGTAATGTTATTGTGATGAACTCTGACCTGGAACCAGAACTTTTGCGAGCCCTCGCAATTGTCTTTTTTTTTTTCTTCTTCTTCTTCTTCTTCCTCTTCTAGTTTTTCATCATGTCCCTTTAGGGTCTCCGTAGGTGTCATTGTTTCTGTGTGTGTGAAACACTGTAGCTCAGCTTTATAACAATAATAACTATGGTAACCAAGCTTTCAGCAGAGCTGTGTGAAGACATTTACTGATGTGAAACTAACAAACACTAAAACAATGGATGATAAATCCACTAAACTCTACTTGTTCTTCTAATGCAAATCTAATTTAGATTTTGGTTAAAAAAAAAAAAAAAAAGCTGCTTTGGTTTGAAGGTGTTTTTCATCCAAACTGAAGCTATTTGGTTTAATAGTTTTTGTCTCTTCTCTGCAGGTAAGAACCAGGAGTCGTGGGCCCTGGACCTGGAGCTTGAAGACCTGAAGCTGCTTTGTCCTGATGGCAGTGAAGCAGACCTGGAGGAGTATGAGAGGTGCCACCTAGCAGCAGTCCCTGCCAACGCTGTGGTGGTGCGTTTAGAGGACAAGTGTCGGGTGTGGAAATACCTGGACCGTCTGCAGGTGTGTGTGTGTGTGTGCGCGCTTTGTGTGTTTTTAAAAATCATCTTGTGCTATTTTTTTTCTGTTTTGAATATTTTTATCAACTTTTTGTGATGTTTTTTAAAGACATTGTGCTGTTTTATTAGTGTTTTTGTTGTTATTTCATTTCATTTAGTCATGTTTTCTGTAGTTTTGGAGTCATTTCGTCCTTTCTTTGTTGTCATTCTGAATATATACAGTAATTTTGTGATTCTTTTTTCTGCTGTTTTGTGTCTTTTTGTTGTCTTGTATATTTTTAAAATCACTATTTTCTGAGGTTTTGTGTTTTTTGTCACATTTTTGTGAAGACATTTTGTGCTGTTTTATTCTAACACTGTTTTCAGTGTTTTGTTTATTTTATGTGTGTCATATTATGGAGTCATTTCATGCTTTTTTTGTTGTTATTCTGGATGTCTGCAGTCATTTTGCGATTTTTGTTTCTGCTGTTTTGTGGAGATTTTTTACTTCTGTTTAGTGTGTTTTTTATGTGTCATTGTTATTGTATGTGTGTTTGTCATGTTTTGTGTGGTTTTTGTATTTTGCTGCTGTTTTGTGTTTTTTTAGTTATGTGTGGTTTACAAGACATTTTGTGACACACACACACACAGACACACTCTACTCTCTCCTACAGACTGCGTTCGCTAACGCTACCGAAGGTTTCAGCCTGTTCACGTCGGCAGGCTACGGCCAATCAGATTTGCTCTTCAGTGACTCCACCCTCCACCTGCACAGAGTCCTGGGCAGCTACACTTCCTGGTTAGGCCCCTCCTACACCACCAAGCTGCAGGCCTTCGAGTGTGAGGGTGAGTCGTGATGTGTGATTGTGTTGGCGAGTGGGCGGAGTCATTGATGGTGTGTGTGTGTGTGTGTGTTTGTCAACAGGTTTCTGTTGATGGAGAAGAAGGAAGTCCTCCCCCCCTCTACATCTACCATCTGTGCTCTTCTTCTGCTGTTATTCATGTTTATTCTCATTAACACTAATATATGTTCACTCTGTCACACTAAGGAAGGATAAGTAGCTCCTAAACATGTGAAAATAGGGACAATAGAATAGGAAAATGTGCAGAATGTTGTCTTTTATTCTAATGATGATGAATCATGTTGCTTCATAAAGATTTGATTTGTCTTTGAGAAAAATAGTTACAATACCTCCTAAATATCCTAAATACAACAGATGGATTTATTTTCTGAATAAATGTGTTTGTTTCCCTCAATGGGAACCTGTGTAACTTCATATCTAAATCTTCCTCTTCCCACAGAGTCAGTCTACTGAACAACAGGGAAATATTAGAGGTCTCTGTTACTGGATAGCGCAGACATCTGAGGGCCAAAGAAAGACACAAGATGAGTCCAAAAACAGAGAAATGAGTCAAAATACCCACAACGGCAACAAAGATACAGAAACATTTGTCTAAAAACACACAAAATAACAGAGGAATATACAATACAGTCTAATTATACAAAAAATACTCAAAAAATCCAAAATGACGACATGATTGGTCCAAAAACACACAAAATGACAGAAGACTACAGTCACACATAATGACAGGAAAATGAGTGCAAAAACACACAAAATGGCAAAAAATATCTGAAAAGATGACAAAAATACACAAAAAACCCTCTGAAACACACAAAATGAAAAAAGAATGTACTCATCGTCATCGTTACTTAGTTACATAGTTAGTTACATAGATACATAGTTAGTTACATAGTTAGTTAGTTAGTTACATAGTTAGTTACATAGTTACATAGTTAGTTACTTAGTTACATAGTTAGTTACTTAGTTACATAGTTAGTTACTTAGTTACATAGTTACATAGTTAGTTACATAGTTAGTTACTTAGTTACATAGTTACATAGTTAGTTACATAGTTAGTTACTTAGTTACATAGTTAGTTACTTAGTTACATAGTTAGTTACTTAGTTACATAGTTAGTTACATAGTTACATAGTTAGTTACATAGATAGTTACATAGTTACATAGTTAGTTACTTAGTTACATAGTTAGTTACTTAGTTACATAGTTAGTTACATAGTTACATAGTTAGTTACTTAGTTACATAGTTAGTTACTTAGTTACTTAGTTACATAGTTAGTTACTTAGTTACATAGTTAGTTACATAGTTACATAGTTAGTTACATAGATAGTTACATAGTTACATAGTTAGTTACTTAGTTACATAGTTAGTTACATAGTTATTTAAACACAGTTGCGCTACTGGCCAACAATGGTTTCCACGTGTCTGTTTAAAATAAACTTTATAAATCATTATTAAATGAGAAAACATGATGAACACAATATATTTTCTCTTTGAGTTTTTGGGATGAAAAGTAACATGTGAGAGACTAAAAATAAGAATAAATGGTGATTTTCTTTCAGAATTGAACAGTGTGAGTAAAAGTGATATTAAGAGCAAACATATGAACCTGTGATATAATGTGTTCTATGTAGAAGAACTGATGAACATCTTCTCCTTGTGGAGCTCCATGACCTTCTTTGTGCTGCTGGGCTGAATCAGCCAGAGGACAAACCTGGTCCTCTGAGACCTGCTGATGGATGTGCTGCACTTATTTATTGTGTGTGTGTGTGTGTGTGTGTGTGTGTGTGTGTGTGTGTGTGTGTGTGTGTGTGTGTGTGTGTGCGTGTGTGTGTGTGTGTGTGTGTGTGTGTGTGTGTGTGTGTGTGTGTGTGTGTGTGTGTGTGTGTGTGTGTGTGTGTGTGTGTGTGTGTGTGTTAAAGGCCAGAGGATGGTGTAACCTTGGAGGAGAACAGGTTGGACAGCAGCCATCCTCATCTTCACCTTCATCCTGCAGCTCTTTTATTCTACAGCAGACGTGACACATTCCACTTTATCACCTGATCATATTCCTGATAAATCTCCACCATTACAACCCAAAAGAGAAGACACACACACACACACACACACACACACACACACACACACACACACACACACACACACACACACACACACACAGAGCTGCCTGTTGATGGCGCTGTGGTGCTTCGATGCTCATTCACTCAGACTCAGTCAGACCAAAGCAGGCTCTGGATCCAACCCATCCATGCATCCAACCCCCCACCCATCCATGCATCTCTGATGGATGCTCTCCCCTGCACAACTACTTATGAAACACTTAACAACAATAATGCTGATATTTCTCCTTCACTTTTCCACACGTCTCCATTTGTTATTCCCTATAGCTGCAGCAGGTCAAAAACTAAATGTCACAGAACAAACAGAAAGGATGAAAACATGCAACATCCATATTATTATTATTAATATTATTATTATTATTATTACATAAAGGAAGCTGTGGAAAATGTACAACAAGGAAGAGAAACAGGAGCTAAAACAGAAAGAAAACAAAGGGTTTGTGTGTTTTAATGTGTTTTTGTTGTTATTTTCTCTCTTTTTACACGTTTTATACATTTTTTAACACAGTTATGCATTTTTTTTAATGTTTTGTGTGCTTTTGCTACAACTAGTGCAGTGCTAGGAGGAAGTATGGGTGGGAAGTTAAGTAGTTGTTCATGAATGGTTTACATAGGAGCTTTAATTCCTCTTTAATTCAGAAGTAAATTAAAATCCTCTTTAAACTGAGCTTGTAAACACTTCATTCACACACACACACACACACACACACACACACACACACACACACACACACACACACACACACACACACACACACACACACACACACACACACACACACACACACACACACAGACAGAGCAATTCCTTGCTTTTATAGATAGTTTTTGTGTATTTGTGGTAATTTTGTCTATTTTTTGGTTTTAATTTTGAGTATTTTTGTCATTTTCAATTTTATTGTATGTCATTTTGTATATTTTTCTCCTGGTTAGTTTTCACACAATTTTTTCTTCAAATTCAAGTTTCAGTACTTATTTGTAACATTTGTAGTCTAAATATACACACACTAAATATATGCGTCAATATAAAATGTATAACTTTTGTTTATGTATTTATTTTCTCACTCTCCATTTATGCATTCTTTATTTTGTGTGTTTTTGTTGTTATTTTGTGGTTATTTAATTTGTTTTGGAGTCATTTTCTGCATTAACTTTGACAAAGTGCTCCTAAAAGAACCAAGCTTGGTTAACACCTGATTAAGCCCCGCCTTCTCTGATCATGTTGTTTTTTCCATCACCATCTCATTAAACTCTTCTCAGCCTAAATATAATCTTTATTTTAAAGTTGTTTAAATGTGGGTGAAGATCCAGGATTCCAGGATAGTTTTAGGTGATTTCAACTTTTTCACAGAATAAAAGAATCGTAAACGTAAAGACTTTCTGACACATAGTGAAAAAAAATCACTAAAATGAACCTGTTATTTATTCATTATTGAACATCCCTGTTATTTAAAACTCAAGAGACAATAGTATCACCTTACAGTAACTAGAGTATCAGGCTTTATATTTTTTTTAATGATTGTTTTGATCCAGTCATAATAAATGATCATTTTAATTCTAATAATTATTATGAGTGATGGTGCATTAGTGCGTATTTAAAGCCTCTGCAATGGACACACATACATTATTAATACCAACCTGTTTGTGTAATCAGCTGCACAAAAACAATCTGTTTGTTGAGCAATAAAAAGATGGAGGTGCCGCTTTTCTTCTAAACAGCTAATTTTCCTCTTCCCTTAACCCTTACCCTGACCCCACCCCCTTCCAGGCTCCACCCTGTCCAAGTCCATGGACAAAGCGCACATATTTCACCCGTTCAATCATGACAGTTGACGTACAGTAGCTGACCCAGCCTGAGGTCTGCAGTGAGAGGTGCTGGGTATAATGGCGGTGCAGGCGCCATGTGATCATGTGATCATTCCTCTGCAGGGCTTTATGGGTAATCTGCTGCTGCTGCAGGTGATTCACATTCTGTCACAGAGTGAGAACACACACACACACACACACACGCACACACGCACACGCACACGCACACGCACACGCACACGCACACACACACACACACACACTCTCTCTCTCTGTTCTCTCTCTCTGTTCTCTCTCTCTGCTCTCTCTCTCTCTCTCTCTGTTCTCTCTCTCTCTCTCTCTCTCTCTCCTCTCTCTCTCTTCTCTCTCTCTCTCTCTCTCTCTCACACACACACACACACACAACAAACCTCCTCATACAAACTAAACTAATAGAAAACAAAGGGATATGAACATTTATCTCCTGTTGAAAATGCTTTGTTAAATAAATCTTCATTAGTTCAGATTATTTATCTACTGCTGCCCGTTTTTAACAATGAAAGTTTTATATTTCTTACCGTCATATGTTAGCTTGTCTACTAGCCTTGATAATTTATCTCCTACATATATATTACATTATTTATTTATTTAGTACGTTATATTATATATTTCATTTATTTATTCTCAGTGTGTGAGGTGCTATCTTCTCTTACGACTCTTGATGCTGCATCTCATCTTGTCTTGTCTCGCCTTGTCTCGTCGTGTCTCTTTGCTTTTATGTATTTTATGTTATTTTAACAATGCTGTTTTAACTTATTTTACTTATCTTCAGTCTTTTATATATTTATTTATCACTGATCACTGTGATCTTCTCATCAGGTTAAACCAGAGTTAGTTGATTATTTTTTATTTGCTCAGTCATTAAAACAAGGCTTTACACTGAAAAAGAACTATACTATAATATACTGTATTATTACTATATTGCTTTAGAGCTTAAGTACATTTTTATAATTTTCAGGCTTGATGTAGAAATAGATTTGTGTCTGTGTTGGTAGGTGTAACAAAGCCAAAAAACGATTAAACCCACTTTTAATTTGAAAAGCTAAATTTATCAGGCGGTGATCCGTCCGTCCTTCTGTTAATGGTTTTGAAGCCAATCCCAGTTTAGCCAGTGTGGAGGGAACTATCAGGGGGGAGGACGTGGACTGGGAACATTTTGTTTTTCCCCAAACATGTTCAGGGAAAGTCCCCACATGCTATAGGGATGTTAGCATGTTCACAAGTCATCGATAAGGGGTTTGAGCAGCACTTTGATCTCTAAATGAACCAGTTAGGGTGATCCCGGACAAGCCCCCGATTATGCTCATCACAGATTGCTGCATAAACCACAGTAAGAGTCGCTTTCAACGTAAATATTTTCCCTAAAACCTCACATAGGACCTTCTAAAACTAAGAGACAGAGGAAAGGAAACATGTAAGAATTCTAATTAATTATAACAAAACTATAATAAAACATCAGCAGAAGAAATGAAAAATAAAATATAAATAAAAGCTGATAATTATATCATCTCAATATGTGTTCATAGCACAGGTTCAGATCTCTTATTGACATTTTTGGAAATATTTGGTGCAATTTATTGTGTGATTAGGAGTCCTGTAGACGATGGCTTCTCAACTTGGAGGTCAGGACCCCATTTGGGGCCAGGACATACTGGGAGGGGCTCGCCAAAGACAATTTGAGCTGATGTTTGCCTATTTTTACCCTTTTTCTAAAACTCCACCAAACTCACCATATTTTAACTTATTTTCATCACTTTTTCTTGCCATATTTTTGTTCCTATTAATGTACTTTCACTACATTACTCTCATTTCTGACACACACACACACACACACACACACACACACACACACACACACACACACACACACACACACACACACACACACACACACACATAATTTTTTTTTTTTTTTTTTAGCATTTTTCCACCTAATGTCACATATATTGACCCATTATTGTCACTTTTTAACCTTTTTGCCAATTTAACCAGATTCATGATTTGTCATTCCCATTATTTACTCGTTTAAACTGATTGTTCCAATAGACCCTTTGATTGTTTGTAAACATTGTGATGTATTTTGTTGGGCGGGGCTTAGCCTGGTTGCAAAACCACAATTGTCTTCATTTTTTCTGAGCACGTGTTTCCACTGGAATCCTATACATTTTTGTCTACTTCCACTAACGTTAATTCTCCTATTCTGGCACCCAAACACTTAAAAAAGCGCTAACATTACTAGCATCTACAGTCTTTAGCCAGCTGCGTTTCCCGTTTTTGCCTCCAGCCATGTCACTCATGACGTGGGCCATTAAGGGGTCTGCATTGACCCTTTTTACCACTTTTTCTGTCTGTTTTTGTCCACTCTAATTTGCAACTTTTAACCAATGTGTGCTGTTATTAAAATCCCATTTCTTTTTCACCATTTTTGGTCAGTTTGAACCCATTTTATTTCTGATTAAAACCTGGATTTTCATCTTTAAGATGACTATAATATTAATAATAAATGTTCCTGGATAACAGTGGATATTATTCAGATGAATAAATAAATGTGGTTATCACAGATTCATAGAACAATGGACCATCATTTTACTGACTTTATGGAACCTTTATTTTGGGGTTTGTGGGATGGGCAGGTTGAGAACCACTGCTGTAGGTTACCTCAGGGTAACTTTAAAACTCCATTAAAACCAGTGTAGATGGAATAATCACAGCTCGTCTGATAAAATCCCTCTTAACCTTTCCCATTCCTGCCATTTTCTGCTTTCACAGGTTTTTCTTCACCTTCACAGGGCTGCACATTACTCTCTTTCTATGACATTAAAACATATTCCTTCATTCTCTGCATCGCTAATCCCTCGGCTCTGCCTCTCCTGTAACTGTGACTCTCTCTACCTCACAGCTCTCTGTTCATCCTCTTCATCTCTCGTCCTTCATATATTCACAGAAGCAATGGATGGAACATCTATCAATCCCAGCTCTGACATTTCATCCCTCTCTCCTCTCTCTCATCTTTTTCTTCTTCTTTTTCTACCCCCGCTCCCCCCAAGCAGCCCCCACATGGTCGTTTCCCATGGAATTCTCTGCATAAACAGCAGCACAGTGTGTATTTCCACTGATTCAAGTCCAGCCATGACCGGTGCACCGTTTGTCCCTTGCATCCCTTATCTCCAGCTTGCGGCTGTCGGTGTGTGCGTGTGTGTGTGTGTGTGTGTGAGAATGTATTGTGATGATTTGCAACATGAAAGTTGTGTTGTTTTAACTCCTCCATCGACATCGTATGCTGCCCTTAGCGTTTGTGTGTTCCAGTGTGTGTTTCTGTTTGTGTATTTGTGCGTTTATGTGTTTGTTTGTGCCTTCCAGAGTGTGTATTTGTGTGTGTCAGTGTGTATTTGTGTGGTCCAGAGTGGGTGTTTGTGTATTTGTGTGTGTCAGAGTGTGTGTTTGTGCCTTCTAGAGAGTCTGTGTGTTTTTGTGAGTTCCATAGTGTGTGTTTGTGTGTGTGTTTGTGAGTTCCATAGTATGTGTTTGTGTGTTCCAGAGTGTGTGTTTGTGTATTTGTGTGTGTCAATGTGTGTTTGTGCCTTCTAGAGTGTGTGTTTGTGAGTTCCAGAGTGTGTGTCTGTGTATTTGTGTGTGTCAGAGTGTGTGTTTGTGTATTTGTGTGTGTCAGTGTGTGTGTCTGTGTATTTGTGTGTGTCAGAGTGTGTGTCTGTGTATTTGTGTGTGTCAGAGTGTGTGTCTGTGTATTTGTGTGTGTCAGAGTGTGTGTCTGTGTATTTGTGTGTGTCAGTGTGTGATTGTGAGTGTGTGAGCTGCTGCTGCTGCTGTCACGCTGATACATGGCTCTAAATTACAGTCATAAAAGCTGAAGCTGCGACTGTTAGCCTGTTAGCATCCACTCCAACGCACTTAACGCAGAGTGGGCGGGAGGGAGCGCGTTGCTGTTTTCCAGACTCCGCCCCCTCCCTCCTGTACTCCACTCTAAAGGTAAATTGGTTGTATCTGCACCTGTCAGAGCAGAGCTGCAGTCTGTAGGAATAATAGAACCAACCTTTCTTATCGCTACATTTGTTCCTCCAACAATGTCAGTGAAAAACGTTCTGTCACATGTTAGAGATTCACGTCTTTTGTGATTCTCACACAGTGACAGAAACGACTTGGACGACTTTGGAGAAATGGAGAAAAAAAAACAGGGAAGGAAAGAAAGCATAAAGATTAGAGGATAACAGGGACAAGAAAGCCATAACAGATCTGTATATATATATATATATATATATATATATATATATATATATATACCCTGTCAGAGAGTGAGCTCAGTGAGGAGATACGGGCAGGAAAACATCAAAGGAAGCCAAGAACGGAAGAAGGAGGAGCTTATGAATGTCTGAAGGTGAACGTTCCTCTAGGTTTGATGATTTATCTTTAAAGGGGCGGTATTATAAAACAATCACTTTATAATGGTTTAGCTACAGTGATATACATTCCTTTAGCCTCATTCAAAGTTAAAAAACTTCTGTTTCCTCCCTCCCTTTTTATTCCACAATTTGTAAAAACTCAGCTCAAAATGGGCGAGTTTGCAAAAATAAAATAAACCTCAAATACTGTGTTGTTGGGGTTCTTAGAACAAATGGAGATGGGTGAAAAATATCATAATACTGGACCTTTAATAGAGCATATGAGGACTTGAGCTTCTCTTAGCCGTTAGCTTAGCCGTTAGCTTTCCTCTGGTCCAGCCTGCGGTTGGTTTCTCTTTCAACTGTTTATCAGTTTTGTCCCTCCTGTGGCTTTAGAACAAATTACGGCCCTCTGTACACATTTGTGCACCGCCCCACAAAATAAGTCCATTCACAAAAAAACTCAAAATATACACAAAAGGACAACTGCAAAAACACACAAAAATGACAGATTTTTTTTGTGTGCATTTATTCCTCATTGTAATCTAAGGCAGTGGTTCCCACCCAGTGGTACGTGGACCTTTAGGGAGAGCATTTATCGATTTAATTTCTAAACTTATAGGACAACTCTTTACATTTTCCCATTCATTGATGATAATTTGCGTCTCATTCTTTAAAACGCATGATAAGGTTAAGTGTAAAATCTATATTGTCCAAAAACATCAGAAATAGATTATTATTACATGAAGTTAGGGGAACATGATGGGACAAAAATGCTGGGAAACACTGATTTAAGGGATAAAATCATTAAAAAAGTAATTTAAAAATAAATAAATATATATATACATAAATGTGCAAATATTTAGATTATTTTATATAGCATAGTGTTTTATAGTTTGGAGTGGGGAGTTCTGTTTCCGTGCGCATTATCCTAGCATTGGCCTAGCATTAGCATTAGCCTAATGTTAGCATTAGCCTAGCATTAGCAATAGCCTAGCAATCACATTAGCCTAGCAATTGCATTAGCCTAGTGTTAACATTAGCCTAGCATTGGCAATAGCCTAGCAATCGCATTAGCCTAGCGTTAGCATTAGCCTAGCGTTGGCAATAGCCTAGCAATTACATTAGCCTAGAAATTGCATTAGCCTAGTGTTAGCATTAGCCTAGCATTAGTATTAACATTAGCATTAGCATTAACATTAGCATTAGCATTAACATTAGCATTAGCATTAGCATTAACATTAGCATTAGCATTAGCATTAACATTAGCCTAGCGTTGGCAATAGCCTAGCAATTGTAATAACCTAGCATTAGCATTATCCTAGCATTAGCATTAGTCTAGCGTTGGCAGTAGCCTAGCAATTGCATGAGCCTAGCATTAGCACGAGCATCAGCCTAGCATTAGCATTA